>NC_079189.1:44777273-45077273 GCF_029499605.1 Hyla sarda | reverse complement strand
AATCCCACGCTGACTTTAGCAGACTTGATAGACTTGACTATGACTGACTAGACTTCTTCCCTGTGGTTGCTTATCAGGTTTTGACTTTCACTTGAAGGGGTACACGGTTGATAGAAGCGTGGCTGCGTGGTTAGGCCTTGGTCTCCCTTAGGACACCAGACACTCTTAGGTCTTGACTGTACTGCTCCTCAGTTAAAACTGAAACTAGCTAGCTCCTCCCTGGTATATAAGGGAGCAATTTGGAGGACTCCCATAGGTCACCCACAAATCACCTGGTCACTGACACCTTCCCTGGTTCCATGACTTAGCAACAGGACTTAAAGACATATTCACTTAAATACAACACATTAACCCTTTATATGAACCATAGTGTGACAAGAGTCCTGAGGAGTGTGGGGCAAGGGGACTGAGTCCACCTGAAAGGACCAAACAGTGTACAGAAGGGCCTTCTGTCCTGGGCCACCTCTTTAATGAAGCCTTCCTCAGCGTAAATCATTGAAGATGGGTGAGGGACTTGGCCACTGGCCCAAAACAAGAGTAAACAGTTCCTGGGGCATTTTTAGTGTATGTCCTGTACAGGGTTGGTGAACTGAAAAAAGAGTTCATGTGGCATTTTGAACAACATCCATACATACTTAAACAATAGGGTGCTTGAACTAGGATGAAATCAACAACAATTTTAGACAAGGTTCTTCTTACTTTTCAACTGCTTGTTTATAGTTAGTATGGATCGGGCTGCCTGAGGCTCTCTACACTGATGCCTGTGCTAAGGGGGCCCATCGGTATGTACACTACTTCTCCCCATAACATTTGATAAGCAGTGATATTGACATTGTACAATACATGACAGCTATACATATGTATACGATAGCTCTGCCACTCTTATGTGCTACTTACGACATTCAGGTAATCTCTCTTGCCACAAGAGAAGCCTGTGCACAGTGGACAGGAAATAATAGACATTAGACATGACACATTTTGTGGACTGAATATACATTGACTATATAGCCACAGTCCTAACTGAATATGACAAATGAACATTTTTGTACACGATACATAGTATGTACATTACTGACTGTGCTATTTTTTACTGACTTTCTGTACATGAAATTATATACAGTGGTCCCTCAAGTTAAAATATTAATCGGTTCCAGGATGACCATTGTATGTTGAAACCATTGTATGTTGAGACCATTACTCTATGGAAACCCGGTAATTGGTTCTGAAGCCACCAAAATGTCATCCTAAAATAGGAAAAAGTGAGGATTAAAGATAAATAAGTAGATAACTAATATAGATAAAGCAAATCCTTATATATAAAAGTAAGAAAGAGCTGCTGGGAGCTGTAAATCACTGTCTATTTCAGTGTTTCCCAACCAGGGTGCCTCCAGCTGTTGCAAAACTACAGCTCCCAGCATGCTGGGAGTTGTAGTTTTGCAACAGCTGGAGGCACCCTCTTTGGGAAACACTGGTCTATGTAGAGGAAAGAAGCTTCTTCAGGGTCCTGTACAGAACACCCAATGTCCTAAAAAAAAATAAAAAAATAAAAAGGAAAATGGAGCTGCCCTCACCTGAAGTCCAAAGGAGCAGCTAACTCTGGCACAGGTAAAGAGTACAGAACATGTTATACCTCCCTGTACTGTAGGGGGCGCTACCAGACACCAGGCAGTGCATACACTTTAGGAATACAGGGGTTTTACCAGTGAAATGTCCATTCTGATTGGTCAGTTCTTCCAGCCATTGACACGTTTCACAGATCTGGACTGTCTGTACATTGTATGTTGAGTCTGGTTTCAACTTACAATGGTCCAGAAAAGACCATTGTATGTTGAAACTATTGTATGTTGAGGCCATTGTAAGTTGAGGGATCACTGTACTTCCTAATGACTAGACCAGGCATAGACAACCTTCGTCACTGCAGATGTTTTGGACTACATCTCCCATGATGCTCTTACAGCCGAAATGCTGCAAAAGCATAATGGGAAATGTAGTCCAAAACATCAGCAGTGCCTAAGATTGCCTATGCCTGGACTAGACAATAAAAGTATATTTTTGGCTACTGACTATTATATACATAACCACTATATACACTAACGTGCATTCTATGGCAATGAGGTAAGTAGATATGCTTTTCCTGATAGGCTCAGGATACCTCCTATATAAACGCCATAGCTAGCCAGAACATTACTCACTATAGACATTTTGTGCAAACATTTTATATACACTTTATTACTTACAAGGTGTACCAGTGAATCAACTTCACAATAATACTTATTGTTGCATACACTTGTGCAAAAACAGGAAACGATATATTACTCTTTGCATGGAATAATAGTACCGTTCTACAGTTCTGGTAATCAAGAGTCTGTAGTAAAGGATCACGGCTTGAGTCAGGCACATAAACTTACGCAGAATGGTTACAGATAGTTCTTCTTTAGTCCACCAGGTGAATCTCTTGAACGTTAAGTTGAACCTGTAAAACAGTAGTGGTACTCCCACAAAACAATTGTCAGTCTCACGACTTAGTAGTAATAAAAAGAAACAAAATTAACACATGTGAGTTCATCCCAGAAATTTTCAATCCCAACCTCGCCTGTCAGAGTGCTCTCTAGGTTGGGACATGTAGCAGGGACCATGGGACTGTGCGCCCTCTAAGGGACTGACTCGTGTGTTCCAAGACACTTGAGAAAGCTTGGAATCAGTGATGGTGGGGCTCACTGTTTCCACCATCTGTACTGCAGCAGCTTGCGCCACTGGGGGACAAAGTGTTGGTGCCTGTTGGGCCGGCCACACCTCCTCCTCAGCAGAAGTAGGCTGAGGCACTTTAGTTGGTGCCCGGTGGGCAGGCCAAACCTCCTCAACACCAGGAGTAGGCCTGGGCACATCTGTAGACTTCTTTTTTGAGCCTGGGTGATACTTAGGTGCCATGATGGGCACCTAGGCCAGAAACTCTTCCTCCTGGACTTGACTTTGACTTCTGACTTGTGGAGGTAGTAGCCCGAAGGGATCTGACTCCCTATCCTCCAAAGGGAAGCAGACAAAGGAGAGCTGTGTGGGGTTCTTCGGTCTTGTCACCGCTGCCGCCCATTCTCCTTTTGCACTGCGCACTGGTGTGTACTTCACTATCTCCCCGCTCTCTAAGGAGTGTAGGTGTGTGAGGAGGTAGTCTCTATTGACTGCCCGACGGTTTACAAGGACGGTGCCCCCATGGTAGCAGTGCATAAAGGTTCTGAACCCCCGGACTCTGTCAAATTTTATTACTGTGGCTCGTCACCTCTCAATGGGTGGTTCTCCTGCTCTGGGGTGGTCCAACATACGAATGTACAGGCACTCCAAATTTTTAGTGTCAGATTGTTGGGCCTGTCGCACCTCGTAGGGCATTTCTTTTGGGCCGTACTCCCACCTCTTCTGTGCCCTCAGCTCTTCTATGATTGAAGACATCTGGGCGTCATTGGTGCGTCCCTTACTTCCGCTCCCCCGACAACAAGGGGCCGACCTTTCTTGTTCCACTTAGGATTCAAGACTGCAACTTTAATTCCACACCTAGGCGCAGGACTTTTTTGGGGCGTTTTTCTTCTGCATCTTTAACCGGTTTCAGGTACGGCAAGCATTTTATCATGTAGCATAGCTTCAGCCCGTATCTTACACATGGCGGGCACAACTTTTACACGGTTCACAATAGCAGACAATAAACGTTTCTTCACCTCCCTCTCTATTTCACAAGCACCTCTCAACTTATAAGTTTTACTGACAAAGTCCTGTACACTTACTGGCGCAATTTTTTTTCGCATCAGCATGCAAATTTTCGGCAGTACAGACACAGTTCAGAAATGGGGGAAGGGGGGTACTTTTTGCATAAGGTGCACATCCGTATCCTGTTCGTAGAATGCCAAAAGTTGTGGTGAGGGTGCGATGAAAGGGCAGATGTTATTAACTTAGGGGCAGATGGTACTAACCCCTTGTGTTCGGGACGCTAGGGAGTGGTTATCCTCTACACCACCCGTGGTATGACCGCTAGTTCCTGGGCCAGGCATGGGGCAAATAATCCCTCCGATGCAAGGTTACGGGACAACGGCAGCTTTACTGAGGCAGACAGGTGTTATAGCTTTTACAGCTCAGTTAGGCCCATGGAGATGACCAGTGACTTTAGGAGACTTGCAGGTTCACTGGGACTTGTAGTGGACTTGCAATCCCACCCTGACTTTAGCAGACTTGACTATTACTGACTAGACTTCTTCCCTGCGGTTGCTTACCAGGTTTTGACTTTCACCTGAAGGGGTACACGGTTGATGGAAACCTGGCTGAGTGGTTAGGCCTTGGTCTCCCTCAGGACACCAGACACTCTCAGGTCTTGACTGTACTGCTCCTCAGCTAAAACTGAAACTAGCTAGCTCCTATCTAGTATATAAGGGACTCCTATAGGTCACCCACAAGTCACCTGGTCACTTACACCTTCCCTGGTTACATGACTTAACAACAGGACTTAAAGACATATTCACTTATGAACCATAGTTTAACGAGAGTCCTGAGGCGTTAGGGGCCAGGGGACTGAGTCCACCTGAAAGGACCAAACAGAGTACAGAAGGGCCCTTCTGTACTGGGCCACCACAAGTGCACCTAGCCCCATAGACGGCAATGCATTTTGCATGGATTCCACCTAAAGAATTACCAAATTTCAGCAACAGAATGTCTGTAGTGTGGACTGTGCAGCGGAATCCCCATTGACAGCAATGGGCTTATGCTGTACTGGAACTTCCTGGCGTAATTTCTTAGCAGAATTATGCTTGAAGGAGGGACACAATTTGAAGTCCTGAAAAAACAGTGTATTAAATGCTAATATATGGGTGTCACAAAACAATTTACAGCAAAAATCATCTGTCACTTCAATGTCTGGCATGTATATGGCATGGATTTATATGGCATGGGTTTCCTGTGTTGGGGGCAGGGGGAGGTGTAAGGCCCACAGCTGCCATTAGATCACTGTGAAAGGATTTACATAGACAAGACATTGGAGACAAAGGGTGATATGTCTGCTGGTCCTTAGCAGGGTCCTTAAAGGGGTTGTGCGCTTCCCTGGCTTTCGGAGCTCCGCACGCAGCGTCCGGAAGTTCATTACTCCGAACGCTGTGTGCGGGCTTCCGTGTTCGCGGCCGCCGGGCGTGACGTCACGCCCGCCCCCTCTACCAAAGTCTATGGGAAGGGGGCGTGACAGCGGTTGTGCCCCCTTCCCATAGACTTTCATTGAGGGGGCGGACGTGACATCACGAGGGGGCCGGGCGTGACTTCACGCCCGGTGGCCGCGAATACGGAAGCCCGCACACAGCGATCGGAGTAATGAACTTCCGGACTCTGCGTGCGGAGCTCCGAAAGCCAGGGCAGCGCACAACCCCTTTAACAAACACAGAACCTGAGGTAGCCACACACTTTGAATAGCTGTCTCTCCTGATCTTACCATACACATGAAGGCTTGGCACAGCCTTTGTTTGTCCAGGCATGCTGGAGGCACCCTAGTTGGGAAACACTGGCTCAGTATGAACACACATGGCTACTGTTACAACATCCACAGGGGTTGCCACCCAGCTTTTCCATATTCCTGAATGGCAAAGGTGTGTCATTGTACATTGTTACCTCCTCTTTTCTGTATTGCCACATAGGTAGATTGATTTGTTAGTTAGAGGTCTGCCAAAGCTGATTGCTGAGCTGTAATGGCGGTCATATTGATTATCATCATCCAGCTTTCCCTTAACCCCTTGCCGCAAAATGCCGTTTATAAACAGCGCTGCGGCACGGCAGGGTTATGAAGCAAGCTCAGGAGCTGAACTGGCATCATATCCGCACGGTCCCAGCTGCTATCAGCAGCCAGGACCTGTGGCTAATGTCGGACATCGCCATTCAGGCAGGTGTCCGGCATTACTCTTTAGACAAGGCGATCAAAGTTGATCGCCGCGTCTAAAGTGAAATTGAAAGCTTCCCGGCAGCTCAGTTGGGCTGATTGGGACCACCGCGGTGAAACCGCGGTGTCCTGATCAGCTAGGACGCATGGGGAGGGTCCCTTACCTGCCTCCTCCGTGTCCGATCCCCGAATGACTGCTCCGTGCCTGAGGTCCAGGCAGGAGCAGTCAAGCGGCGATAACACTGATCAATGCTATGCTATGGCATGCCATTGATCAGTGCCTGCAATCTGTATAATGCATGTTATAGTACTCTATGGGAGCTATACCATTGCAAAAAAGTGGAAAAAAAGTTAATAAAGATGATTTAACCCCTTCCTAATAAAGTTTGAATCACCCCCTTTTCCCATAAAAAAAACTGTGTAAATAAAAATAAACATATGTGGTATAGCCGTGTGCGTAAATGTCGGAACTATAAAAAAATATAGTTAATTAAACCACATGGTCAATGGCATACGTGCAAAAAAATTCCAAAGTCCAAAATAGTGTCTTTTTGGTCACTTTTTATACCATAAAAAAAATTTATAAAAAGGGATCAAAAAACAAAAACAAACAAAAATGGTACCGATAAAAACTTCAGATCACGATGCAAAAAATTAGCCCTCATACTGCCCCATATGCGCAAAAATAAAAAAGTTATAGGGGTCAGAAGATGAGAATTTGAAACATATGCATTTTCGGCCATGTACCGTATTTATCGGGGTATACCACGCACCGGCCTATAACACGCACCCTCATTTTACCAAGGATATTTGGGTAAAAAAAGTTTTTTACCCAAATATCCATGATAAAATGAGGGTGCGTGTGTGTGCGTGTATACCCCGATATACCCCCAGGAAAGGCAGGGGGAGAGAGGCCGTCGCTGCCCGCTTCTCTCCCCCTGCCTTTCCTGGGGTCTAGAGCGCTGCTGTCGGCCCTTTTCACCCCCTGGTTATCGGCGCCGCTGCCCGTTCTGTACCCCTGACTATCGGTGCCGGCGCCGATAGCCAGGGGGAGAGAAACGGCGCCGACAGCCAGGGGGAGAGAAGGGGCAGCGGCACCCGTTGACTCCCCCCATCCCCGGTGGCATAATTACCTGAGTCCGGTCCGCGCTGCTCCAGGCCTCCGGCGTGCGTCCCCAGCGTCGTTGCTATGCACGGCGCGGCGCTCTGACGTCATGCGCCGCGCCGTTCAGCGCATAGCAATGACGCCGGGGACGCACGACGGAGGCCTGGAGCAGCGCGGACCGGACTCAGGTAATTATGCCACCGGGGATGGGGGGAGGCAACGGGGCAGTGGCGCCGGCAATGGGTGCCGCTGCCCCTTCTCACCCCCTGGCTGTCGGCGCCGCTTCTCTCCCCCTGGCTATCGGCGCCGGCACCGATAGTCAGGGGGACAGAAAGGGCAGCGGCGCCGATAACCAGGGGGTGAGAAGGGCCGGCAGCAGCGCTCTAGACCCCAGGAAAGGCAGGGGGAGAGAAGCGGGCAGCGACGGCCTCTCTCCCCCTGCCTTTCCTGGGGCGGTATCGGCGTATAACACGCACACAGACTTTAGGCTAAAAATTTTAGCCTAAAAAGTGCGTGTTATACGCCGATAAATACGGTAGTTATGATTTTTTCCAGAAGTGCGACAAAATCAAACCTATATAAGTAGGGTATCATTTTAACCATATGGACCGACAGAATAATGATAAGGTGTCATTTTTCCAGAAAAATTTACTGTGTAGAAACGGAAGCCCCCAAAATTTACAAAGTGGCGTTTTCTCTTCAATTTTGTCGCACAATGATTTTTTTTGTTTCCCCATAGATTTTTGGGTAAAATGACTGATGTAATTACAAAGTAGAATTGGTGGCGCAAAACATAAGCCATCATATGATAGGTGCACAATTGAAAGGGTTATGATTTTTAAAAGGTAAGGAGGAAAAAACAAAAGTGCAAGAACAGAAAAACGCTTGGTCCTTAAGGGGTTAAATGGATGAACAATGAGATGGCTCAAAAAACGTATACAAATCAAGTATATGAAATTAGGTTAAAACTAAAAGACCCTTTATTTAAAATGTTTCTTCAATCTGCACAAAATGCAGACACAGGGCAGCCATTTTGTCAGTTCTACCACACATAATGCAGGCACAGGGCAGCCATTTTGTGAGCTCTACCACACATCATTTAATTCTGGATAAATATTAAGAACATACAATTTTGGTATATAAACCATGAATAAGCAGCTAAGGTATTATTGACTAGAGTCACAGTGGAGTCACTGATTGGCAGAACAATCATACACCATGGCTTCATTCACAATATGTCTGCCGTCAAAGGGACGTATGAGGTCATTTGAGTGATGCAAGAGTCAGCGAAAGACTGAATTGCGTCAAATGGTTATAGTTACTATTTATGGATCCTGTAATAATCAGATGTATGTCGTATGTTACATATTTTTTATGTGATGTTCAGTGCTTTTGTGCTGAAAAAGACAAATATATATTATAGGAGTGACCTTTAGGCTATGTTCAGACTGAGGGAGATCGGCCAGCTCTGATAAATAAATAGGCGCAAGGACCGCACGGACATTGCCGTCCCCATATATGGCAATGTATTCCTTGCGAATTCCGCCGAAAGCAAGAAATTCTGTAGTGTGTAGCGTAAAGTGGAATCCCATTCTGCTTTATCAGAATTCCTGTGCGCAATTTCAAAATAAAATTGGACCTATCCCTTAGAGCCCATTCACACTACAGAATGTCTGCCTGGAGCACAAAATAACGGGAAGAGCCGATATCAACAGGCCCAGAGTGCCAAATATGGCCCTCTTTGGCCGAGGAGGTAACTGGCTGGCGTTATTTAGGCTGGGGAGGGCTGGTAACAATGGTCCTCGCCCACCATGGTAACGTCAGGCTGTTGCTGCTTGGTTGGAATCTGGCTGAAAATTAAAAGACGGGGAACCAAAAAAACGTGTGTGGCTCCCTGTCTTTCCATTTTCAGCCAGATACCAACAAAACAGCCACAGCCTGATGTTAACAGGGTGGGCAACGACCAGGGTGGGCTACTGTCAATGTAAACGGCCTGCATGTAGCCTAAAGATTCCCGGAAGATCAAACTAATAATAATCAAACAAAAATTGTGCTGATAGGAGGGAACTCCATAAAACTTAGCTTTTAATATTATTTCTTTTAAAAGCCACCAGAGTAACATAAAGTGCTCAAAAATAAATCCGACACCAAATAATATGTAAGGTGTAAGGAAGTAACCACAGAGCAATGTGGATATTGTAGATAGTTACCACATATCCATGTGGATTTAACAAAGAAATAAATCCTAGTTAATGCTTCAATGTATACCCAACACGTTTCAACCACAGTGTTGTGGTATCATCAGGGGACCTATTTAAAATTCCTGGTGTATATGCTATAATACTAAGCACACCCAGAGTAGGAATTATTTATAGACAGAGAGATATAAAATGAGAACCATAGTTACTGAGTGGGGTAAGCACCCGATACATAGTGCACCCCATGCAAGGCTTCAATATTATTTGTTTCAGGACAGCAGGCTTGTAGTCATCAAGAAACATATGCCTGTACAGTATAGTCCATATGTACGATTATGTCGCCTTGCTCCCGGTATGGTTCTCGGTGAAGCGATATCACCCGCAGTGTCGGGGAGCCGTCTACTACTACCGGATGCTGGGCAAGGACCATTGTTAACAGCCCTCCCCAGCCTTAATAACGCCAGCCTGTTACCGCCTAGGCCCATGAGCGCCATATTTGACGCTCCAGGCTTGTTGGTAGTGGCTCTTCCCAGTACCCCTGTGGCGGTGGGTACCAGGGCAATAATTGGGGGTTAGCGCTAGCTGTTTTTGTGGCTAACGCTAAGCCCCGGCTTAGTAATGGACTCCGTCTATAAGACAGCTTCCACTACTACGCGTGTAAAGTAATAAAAAAAAAAACACACACACAAAAGTTAAAACATTTTTATTAGGATAAACACTCCCCCACAGCCCTTGTTAACCATTTTATTAAAACAAAACAAAAATAATGCAGGTCATAGTCGTAGTCCACAGAATCTGATGTATCTGGAACAAGAAGAGAAGAAAAACACAAAAATGGGTTAGTACATTTTTGGGGGTTCTTACCCTAGAAAGTCTAACTTACCACCTCCCTACTGGGGGGAAGAGGCAATCTACCTAAGGACATACTTATCTGCTAGGGACATATCTCCCTACTGAGGGGGAAGGGGCTATCTACCTAAAGACATACCAGCCTACTAGGGGGAATACTTACCTAAGGATATACTTACCTCCCTACTGGTTGCACTATGGTGGAGATTTATCAAGACCTGTCCAGAGGAAATGTTGCAGAGTTGCTCATAGCAACAAATCAGATTGCTTCTTTCATTTTTAAAAAGGCATCTAAAACATGAAAGAAGCGATCTGATTGGTTGCTACGGGCAGGTTTTGATAAATCTCCTCCTATCTTTCCGAGGACATAGGACATATCTATCTACTTGGGGGCTATCTACCTAAGGACATACCTACCTACTGTGGGGAATGGGCTACCTACTTAAAGGAGTACTCCACCCCAAGACATCTTATCCCTATCCAAAGGACAGGGAAGCCATTTTGTGAGCTCTACCACACGCAATGCAGGCACAGAGCAGCCATTTTGTGAGCTCTACCACACATCAGTTAAAGGGGTATTCTGACCCTAATAAATCTTAGAGGAGTGAAAGGATCGTCCAGCTCTAGGAGTTGCGGCAAAAACTTTTGCTTTATTTAGGAATCCTCAGACAATCGTCACGACAGAGCAAGCCGTTTGACGCGTAGAGTCTACGATTAAGCAGGCAAGTGCGAAACGCGTCAAATGGCTTGCTCTGTTGTGACGATTGTCTGAGGATTCCTAAATAAAGCAAAAGTTTTTACTGCAACTCCTAGAGCTGGACGATCCTTTCACTCCTCTACGTTCTTGTTTGGCCCAGGGCGGAATCGGCACACCCGTGCACAGGTGTTGCAGCTGCTCCAAGTGGTGGTGAGCGGTGTTAACCACATTCAAACCTAATAAATCTTATCCCCTATCCAAAGGATAGGGGATAAGATGTCTGATCGTGGGGGTCCCGCTGCTGGGGACCCCCGCAATCTGTCATTCAGCACCCACCACCGCTGGAGGCTCCAAGTGTAGGCTCCAAAGGATAGGGGATGTCTGATCGCGTGACGACCACAGGGCCAGAGTATCGTGACGTCACGCCCTGCCCCCTCAATGAAAGTCTATGGGAGAGGACGTGACGGCCCCCGTGACGTCACACGGGGGCGGAGTCGTGACGTCACGATACTGCAGCCCGGTGGTCGTCACGCTGCACACTTGGAGCCTCCAACGCTGCGGAGAGCTCGAAAATGTGGGTGCTGAATGACAGTTTGCGGGGGTCCCCAGCGATCAGACATCCCCTATCCTTTGGATAGGGGATAAGATGTATTAAGGCCGGAGTTCCCCTTTAATTCAGGATAATTATTAAGAACATACAATATTGGTAAATAAACCATGAATAAGCAGCCAAAGTATTATTGACTAGAGTCACAGTGGAGTCGCTGATTGGCAGAACAATCATACACCATTACTTCATTCACAATATGGCTGCCGTCAAAGGGACGTATGAGGTCATTTGAGTGATGCAAGTGTCAGTGAAAGACTGAATTGCGTCAAATGGTTATAGTTACTATTTATGGATCCTGTAATAATCAGCGGTATGTCGTATGTTACATATTTATTATGTGATGTTAGGGGCTTTTGTGTTGAAAAAGACAAATATATATTATAGGAGTGACCTTTAGGCTATGTTCAGACTAAGGAAGCGCCGGAGATTCTGAGGACGGCAGCTCTGAAAAACGAATAGGCGCAAGGACCTGGGGACATTGCCGTCCCCATATATGACAATGTATTCCTTGCAGATACGTCCCTTTGACGGCAGCCAACGTCTGTCCAGACATACTGGGAGTTGTAATTTAGCAACATCTGGAGGTGCACAATTTGGAGACGACTAAATATGTAAAACACTGAAAAATGAAATGAACCATTGTTTGTCTTCATTCCTCTTCCTTCCTTTTTTATTTTTGCGCCAAAAAAATATACCAGATATTTGGCGGGTAATCTCTTCAAAACCTACACGCCAACAAAACACGGCCAACCAATCAGATTAATGACACCGCCTCTTCCGTCCCCGCCCACCTGCTGACTGACATTGAGAATAAACCAATAGCCTTTCAGCGCGTACTGAACGTCACGCAGCGCTTGGAACATTCCAAAACTATTCATCTCAGAGGGGAGATTTGTTTTACCTCATAAATGTCAAATTACATCTCTTTACGTACAATCCTTCAAATATCTATGCGCATTCCAGTTATTTTTAATACATTTTAAGCAAGTGCATCCTTGCCGGACTGTTGGCTGTCTGAAATATCCATACAGGCATAGTGGTACGATTTGTACTCCCCTATTTTTCACTAGTGGTATAGTCGGATGTTGTGAGGTAGTTTAAGGTTCCGTTTCTGGCGCGTTTCGGTCAGTAGGAGGTGAGCCGCGGGTGTTTAGGCGTCTACCGGTAAATAATAACCATGTACCGACACAGGGACAGCCGCACTGACGAGCCCCGGTAAGTCGTACTATATGGCGGGGATGCCTCCGGTTCGATTTCTATGTTGCTAGTTACGGGTTTTATGGCCTTGTTGTCTATAGGCCCTGTAGTGGATTTGTATATATTTATGCGTCTTTTTTTTTTCAATAACTTTATTAACAACTTATAGTTACGGTCACTTGTCACCCCGTTATTTATTTATATTTTGCGTTGCAGCAAACAATTCCTTCGGTGGTCAGGTGATATTGACCGGGCCAAAATAACTAACCCCCTCCAGCCAGCACCTCCCCCAACCAGCCATGTGCCTTCCTTCCTGTCTGATAGCAACCTACATCCACTAGAATGCTCATACTTGTAGTATTTTTGGTCTGGTTTGACAATCCCTTCACATTACGTTTATATTTTATATTTTTTTCAATTTTTATTGCAGACTTTACATTTTAGACTCCTCATGGGGGATGGGCTATGTCATGAACCCTTATGATTGCTATTACTATTCAGTGATATTGATGATGTACAGCCTGCTAGAAGGCAGACCACACAAGCAGGCGGGGGAGGGGTCTTCCGGCTGCCATCTTTACTCATTAGTACATGTATCATTACAGAAGATGCTGTGCTTGATATTATTCATGGCATTTAAAGGGGTACTGCAGCCAAACTTATTTTGGAAATTCCGATTTATAAGGGTTTTCAGAACAGAACATTATAACTGTCTTAAACGGGTGAATTTTATAGTGTGAACTGAGCCTAAGTTAATTTTGGCTGCATTAACCCACTAATTTCTATGGGAGCTCAGATTAGACTGGAGTCCAGCGCTCGGGAATTATTGGTGCTCCCATAGATATGAAGATTATGTAGATTACAATGCATTTCTGAGCCAATTCTGCTCAAAGAATGAATGGATGTGGAACATCCTCTGTGAAAATTCCATAGCTTGAATGGTGCTGCAGAATTAAATTGAAAACAATTGGACGCTGCTACAGCAGAATTCTGCTCCTGAGATGTAGTGTAAATTGTGGCCTAAGGTGCTTGTACACATTAGGCCTAGCTTACCACCTGGTGTCTATTTAGCAGGATTTGACTGAATGAAAAAAATTACTGTGTGTGTATGTGTATATATATATATATATATATATATATATATATATATATATATATATATATATATATATATATATATATATATATATATATAATATAAAATAAAATAAATATTTTGGTCCGGTTATACAGATTTTGACAGCTTCCTGGAATGGAGCTTGAATGCACAAGTTTTATGTGAAGGCCTGCAGGCCAGGGTTTCCTAACCAGTGTGCCTCCAGCTGTTGCAGAACTACAAATCCCAACATGTTTGGACAGCCAAAGGCTGGCTGGGTGTGCTAAGTTAGTCTTGCAACATCTGGAGGAATGCTGGTTTCGAGACACTGTCCTGCAGGGTTGGCCTTATGTATAGGTGTCTTGATTTTCTCCTCATGGTTGAGAATGGACAAAGCCTCCATTTTGGAATTAAACGTGACCCCTCCTTTGTTCAGGGTAGAGATGAGCAGCTGCCATGAGGTAGTTTGGCGGTGGCTTACATTCTAAATAATTTCACTTCTAATTTAAAGCAATTAGGCTGGGTTCACACTTTGTTTAATGGATGCTAAAAGAGAATGCTACTCCGTACCATATAGCAGTTTGTTTTCCAATGCCTTACCATATGAATGGATTGCAACATGTACATATTTGCTGAACACAATAGCATAGTTGGCTACTTTTTTTGCATACAGCTAAATTTAATGTAGTGTAGCCTACGTTAAAACAAGCACAAACGCAGTGTGTACCCAGCCTTATCTCAAGATTATCACCTACATACAAGGTAGGGAGTAAACAAATCGATTGGGGTCCCCCCCCCTCACTGATCATTGAAACTTCAGTCCTACTCCTCCAGGTAAATGGAGATGCAGCGCACATGCTCGACTTGCACATCATTCATTTTTATGGGACTTCTGATCATAACCTAATGCTCAACTTGGTAATAGTCAGATGTCCCATTGACAGTGAATGAAAAAGCTGTCGCTCCGTTCAGTTGGAACAATTGACCTCTTGTGGCGGTTCACAGTAGTCTGACTTCCACCGTTTAGTTATCATCTATTCTATAATCCAGTGTTTCTCTACCAGGGTGGCTCCAGCTGTTGCAAAACTGTCCGGCCATGCTGGGACTTGTAGTTTTGCAACAGTTGGAGGCACCATGGTTGAGAAACTTCTATAATCACTAGAACACTATGGTAGTTTAGACAAAATATGGGCATCTGGCTCATGCAACCATAGTATTAATGTGTGATATATGGCTGTGTCCTAACTTCCTCTAGTGGAAAATCAGCCATGTTGGATTTCAGCATGCCAAATCCTTTGTTTTAAAGTAACAATGGTGTTTCCAACCATGGTGCCTTAAAAGGGTACTTAACTGGAAAACCTTTTTTTTTAAAAACTAACTGGTGCCAGAAAGTTAAACAGATTTGTAAATTACTTCTATTAAAAAATCTTCTAGAAATTTGGCACCAGTTGGTTTAAAAAAAGTTTTACAGTGGAGTACCCCTTTAACTGTTAAACAACTTCCATCATGTCCTGACGCTCAAAGGCTGTCGGGCATGCTGGCATTTGTATTTTTACAACAGCTGGAGGCACACTGGTCAAGTAACAATGTTCTTAAGAGTGGTAAGCTGCTGCTCCTACAGTGTTTTGGCTGTGGCTTATTTCCTTAAGATTTTTTTTACTTTCCTGTATAAATTAATTTTATTTATTTTTGCTCTAGATCTCAACCGCCCACCCGCTGGTCTCAGGGCCGTAAGCGCCAATCAGATGGGAATTTTAGGCGACGTAAAGATGAAGAGGAGACCGTCTTTAATGAAAAGTCTTCCCTCAGCAGTGACCGCCGTCCTGACAGGTAAAGTCGGTGTGGATAGAATGTTGTGATAAAATGTAATACCCCACAGGGTCATCTCAGGCTAAATTTGCCTAAAAATTGGCAGGTTGTACAAAAGTGGCTAAGAGCTGTAAGACTTCTGTCCAGAACTGCATAATATAAGCGCAATCCCACATAAGGTGCCAGAAGTCCGCTGTAGGTGCATGGCAACGATGGCATGCCACAGAGTCCGAACACCCATTGCTAACAATCTTACCGGGGTAATGTAGCTATAATGGATAATATATAATTGGATCACAAAAGCAGATAGAAATGAAGGGCATCACTCACCGGGAAACAGTGTCATGGCTGGCTATCTGCATCCCTGGAAAATCATCCATGCACACCCTGTCTTCATGCACTGATGAAATAAAGCATACCTTGACACGGTTTCCGGTGAGTGACGCCCTTCATTTCTATCTGCTTTTGGATTGCATAGACTTGTTTCTTATGGGCTTATGGAACCCGAAGTATTTGTAGTGTCTACCGGCTACTAGGACTGCTATGCTTACCACCACTTGCGTTGTCTCTCATGCTGCGCTGCAGTAGCTGCTTCTCACAAAGGATAGCCGGGGGAGGAGTGCAGGCTGCTTGGACTCTATCTGGTTCTATATAATTGGATCAACTTATTGTTGGCCACTGGCAAAACCATGGTGTGAGATGCCTGAACCTCCTTCCACTCTTCAGCAGACATCTCAGGGATATGATCCCATCAATGCCTTTCAGCTGGTAAAGGCTTTTGGACTATTTTGGCCTGGATGAGGGGAGTACAATACAGATATCAACCCTCTAGGACCTTGGGATTTCAAATCTCCTATCAAGGGGTAGTCTGAGATTAGGCGGTCCCTGTAAGAAACTGCTCCTGAAGAGCATGTCGAAAATGTGTAGGTATTTGTGAGAAGTTTTTATGTATATCATACTTTTCTTGCATTTGAGTGAAAGACATCAATACCCCATCAATATACCAGTCAGACAATAGAAATACCCCCCCGTTCACTCCAAAAGTGGGTGTCCTGGGACCCCAACCATTGAGGAAGATTGGAATTATGCCACAGCGGGAGATAAGATGGCACATTGATATAGGCATGCACCCTCTTGGCTGCCCTCCAGACTTGTATAGCAACCTTATGGAGTGGAAGAAGACCCTGCCCCATTGGGAGTCCTCCAGAAGAGGATGTGGTGGTGTACCACTAGCAAACCGTGCCAGGGTTTGTTCAGAGCTAGGCAGGGTGTCAGATAGGACCCAACAGCGAAGGTAGCGGAGTTGACCTGCCAAATAGTATAAATGGATATCTGGGAGCACAACGCCTGCCCACAATTTAGGACGTTGTGTACCGAAAGGGCTACTTTATGACTATTAGGGCCCCAGGTAAACTGGGACAGCAGGGACTGGGAAGTATCAAAAAGGTTTTGGGTATGGGGCAAGCAGCATGTTCTAGACTGTAAAGGCATTTATGGCGAATAATTAAAGTTGATGCGATCGCCACAGCCAAGGGAAGGGAGCTCCAGATTTAAAATTTGGCTTGAACATAAGGGAGTAAGGGGAGTATATTAGATTGGAGATCCATGGAGGGGTCCCTATTAATGTAAATACCGAGGTATTTAAAGGACTGGACAACTGGTAGGCCACATACCACCAAAGGCCACGCTCCCTCCAGCAGAGGCATGAATGCAGATTTAGTCCGGATAATGCACAGGCCAGAGAAAACCCCTGAACTGGTCCATCAAACAGATAACATAAGGTAAAACTGTCTTTGGCCGGGACGTGAATAGGACCAAGTAATCGGCATACTGGCCAACACATTCGTCCCCACCCGCAATATTCATACCCACATAAACAGGATCCTGTCGGGTGAGGAGCACCAGGGACTCCACCGCAATCGAAAGCGGTGACAGTGGACACCCCTGCCGGGTCCCCCTCCACAGGGAAATGGAAGGGAGCAGACACCATTAACCAAAACACTGTGCTGAAACAAAATCTACACAATACCTCCTGTAAGTACCCCCACTCGATGGAGTCAAAACATAGTGTATACGGGAGGGACAGGGGGCCTCAGCTAGGGAGTGGAGGGGTTTGGGAAAGGAAAATCAGGTCACAAAGGAAGGGTTATGGAGGAAGGGGCATCAGGGGCCTCCGGTGGTGCAAGGGGGCAGATCCATCCATACAAACTAGAAGTGGGTACAGGCTTGGCAGTCGGGAGCAGAGGGTTTCCAACGGGGCAAAAAATAAAAATAATGCTGAAAAAATAACAAAGGAAAAGGGGTCCACAGCACACTGGAGGCTGCACTCTGGTTCATTGAGGAGGCATTAAAGGGGTACTCCCGTGGAAAACTTTATTTATTTTAAATCAACTGGTGCCAGAAAGTTAAAAAGATTTGTAAATTACTTATATTAAAAAAATCTTAATCCTTCCAGCACTTATTAGGGGCTATATACTACAGAGGAAATGCTTTACTTTTTAGATTTCTCTGATGTCATGACCACAGTGCTCTCTGCTGTCCATTTAAGGAACTGTCCAGAGCAGGAAAAAATCCCCATAGCAAACATGTTGTGCAGGACAGTTCCTAAAATGAACAGCAGAGGTCAGCAGAGAGCACTGTGGTCATGACATCAGAAACATCTAAAAAGTAAAGAATTTCCTCTGTAGTATACAGCCCCTAAAGTACTGGAAGGATTAAGATTTTTTTTTATAGAAGTAATTTACAAATCTGTTTAACTTTCTGGCACCAGTTGATTTAAAAAGTTTTCCACGGGAGTACCCCTGTAAGCAGCCGATGAAGTTACTGAACGAGGGAAGATGCCGTGCTGTGGGGTCAGCCACTTGTTCTTCTCATCGCCGCAGGAGGTGGACATGGCCTGGTCACATCTACAATCAGCAGGTGTGTGGGGCAGGCCATGGAGTGCAGGATTCCCTTGGCACAAAGATGGCCCTTTACTGCAGCAAAGGTGGCCCTCCGTTTCTGAAGATCCAACAAATAGGGGAAGATGGACACCCGAACATTGTCAAAGGTAGGGTCAGGAATCTTCTGCCCAACACCACATCAGTCATAACCATGCAAGAGCCAGGCAAGGAATGTTCTCTGTGTGACCCCAGGAATAGGAGGCCGAGCAGGGACCCTGTGGGCCCTTTCCACTGCAAAGGCAGTTGAGAAGGGAACGTCAGGTAAGATCTCTAAGCCACCGTTCCATAAAGGCACTAGGATTCTGGCCCTCAGCCTTTTCCGACAGACCAATCACCTGCAGGTTATTCCAGTGTAGCCAGTTCAAGGTAATTTGTTCTTTTGCTTAGCCAGTTCAATCTGTGACCTGAGGGCTGCCAGGGATTCAGGTACGGGGCCTACAGTGTCCTCGACTGTGGAGATCCTTCTTTCTGTCTGAGACCCAGTCCCTCAGGGTCTGAAGGTCATGACGCTGTAGTCCCACGTCTATTAAGTTCCTCCAGTTTACCTGTGAGAGGTATTAGAATCTTGGATGGCAGGAAGGAGTTCACTCACTACTTTGAGGGTAAGCTCCTCTGGTTCATGAATGCTTCCTGCTGTGGCGCATGAGCTGGAGAAGAGCGTGCTGTACTAGGGGCCTGTGCCGTTTTGTTCGTCGCCCCGCGCAAACTGTTTCTCCGCAGCAGATGTATCAGAATTTCGGGCTGGATCCAGTTTAGGGGCAATCTTCCCGGCTTTGACCCTATTTCTTGTAGTCCAGTAAGCCAGGATGTGTAATCAGGATGAGAAATTATGCTCAGTGGGAGCACTCACAGCATGTGACCGCTCATACCAAGCACCAGGCCACGCCCCCTAGGGATTCGGTGTTCCTCATTTGAATGGAGCAGTAGATAAGTATGGACAATTCTGCTATAGCCTGTTCCATGGAGCAGTTTTCCCTACCAGTGTGCCTCCAGCAGTTTAATTACAGCTTCCAGTATTCTTGATGTTGTAGTTTTGCAACAGCTGCATGCCCACTGGCTGGGGAGCACTGCTCTATGGGAATGATGGAGAGAAGGTACACCACTACAGTCTCCGTTGCTTGAGATCAATGGTCAACTAATGCTTTATGCCTTATCCTCAACAGAATCAGCGGTTTCGCAGCACATCTGGCTAACAAATGATGCTTGAAAGTGGGTGATTACCCTATAGAGTATCTGGAGTGTGATCCTACTGGGATTAACCCCTTAAGGACTCAGACCATTTTGGCCTTAAGGACTCAGACAATTTTAACTTTTACGTTTTCATTTTTTCCTCCTTGCCTTCTAAAAATCATAACTCTTCTATATTTTCATCCACAGACTAGTATGAGCGCTTGTTTTTTGTGCGACCAGTCGTCCTTTGTAATGACATCACTCATTATATCATAAAATGTATGGCGCAACCAAAAAACACTATTTTTGTGGGGAAATTAAAAAGAAAAACGCAATTTTGCTAATTTTGGAAGGTTTCGTTTTCACGCCGTACAATTTATGGTAAAAATGACGTGTTCTTTATTCTGAGGGTCAATACGGTTAAAATGATACCCATTATTATATACTTTTATATTATTGTTGTGCTTAAAAAAATCACAAACTTTTTAACCAAATTAGTACGTTTATAATCCCTTTATTTTGATGACCTCTAACTTTTTTTTATTTTTCCGTATAAGCGGCGGTATTGGGGGCTCATTTTTTGCGCCATGATCTGTACTTTTTTGATACCACATTTGCATATAAAACTTTTAATACAGTTTATTAAAAAATAAAAATGTATTAAAAAAGTAGCAATTTTGGACTTTTTTTTCGTTCACGCCATTCACCGTACGGGATCATTAACATTTTATTTTAATAGTTCGGACATTTACGCACGCGGCGATACCAAATATGTCTATAAAATTTATTTTTTACGCTTTTTGGGGGTAAAATAGGAAAATATGGACGTTTTACTTATTGGGGGAGGTTTTTTTACTTTACATTTGTTTACATTTTTTTTTACACTTGAATTGTCCCCATAGGGGACTATTCATAGCAATGCCATGATTGCTAATACTGATCTGTTCTATGTATAGGACATAGAACAGATCAGTGTTATGGGCGATCTTCTGGTCTGCTCGATCTCAGACCAGAGCAGAAGATGCCGGAAGGAGGAAGGAGAGGGGACCTCCGTGCGGCGTTCTGAATGATCGGATCCCCGCAGCAGCGCTGCGGGCGATCCGATCGTTCATTGAAATCGCGCACTGCCACAGATGCCGGGATCCCGCCACCTGAGGGGTTCATGGCGGACGCCCGCGAGATCGCGGGCGTCGGCCATTGCCGGCGGGTCCCTGGCTGCGATCAGCAGCCGGGATCAGCCGCGCATGACACGGGCATCGCTCCGATGCCTGCGGTTATGCATAGGACGTAAATGTACGTCCTGGTGCGTTAAGTACCACCGCACCAGGATGTACATTTAAGTCCTGCGTCCTTAAGGGGTTAAAGGAAAAGTCATCTGTTCACCCACACTAAACCCAATAAACTGGGTCATAATGTGGGTGAACAGGAGACCGATGAGGGTGAATGGGTTTAATACGTAACTGCACTCCGAAGATCTGTCCCTCCGAAGTTCTTCCATCTTCAGTGAATTGTGTGCTGGAGCTGGGCCTGCCGGCTCAATATGAATGTTCATTGCCCTGGGTCATGTGAGCTCTGTGCCAAATGGGCGGTCACATGACCCGCGACAATGAGTGTTCAAATTATTGCCAGCAGGCCCTCCTCCAGCGCACAATTAACAGAAGAGAGATCTCTGGAGTGCAGGTACATAATTAACCCATTCACCCCTGTGTATTGGGTTTAGGGTGAGTGAACAGATGACCACTTTCCATTAAGTCCTTATGAGTGTTTTTTTTTTAATAGTCACAGCAGGACCCGACAGGTTTGGGCAATATTTGGAGCTGATTAACTTAAAGGACATCTGCAGTGTGATTAACACTTATCCCCTATCCACAGGATAGGGGATAAGTGTTTGATTGTGGGGGGGTCCGACCGCTGGGACCCCCTGTGATCTCGTGTACAGGGCCACGGCTGTGCCGTGGCTCTCCCGTGCAGAGGGCGTGCCAGCCGCAGCATGATGTTGCAGCTGGCACACCTCCTCCATACATCTCTATGGGGGAGGCAGTGTTCGTGCCTCCCCCATAGAACTGTATGGGGACGGGGAGGAGACAGGGCGTCTCAGTCTACCTCTAGGTTGACACTACGCGCCTTAGCGCTCACCAGGAGCGCTAATGGCAGCACCCTGTTAGGGAGATCGCGGGGGTCCCAGTGGTCGGACCCCCGCAATCAAACACTTATCCCCTATCCTGTGGATACAGGATAAGTGTCATAACGCTGCAGTTGTCCTTTAACTTACAATTGTGTAATGTTAACCCCTTGGGGACGGAGCCCATTATAACACTAAGGACGGGAGCATTTTTTGTAATTCTGACCACTGTCACTTTAAGCATTAATAACTCTGGGATGCTTTTACTTCTGATTCAGAGTTTTTTCGTGACATATTCTACTTTTAGTGGTACATTTGTCGATACTTGAATCATTTCTTGGTGAAAAATTCCAAAATTTGATGAAAATTTAGCATTTTTCTAACTTTCAAGCTTTGTTTGTAAGGAAACTAGACATTCCAAATTATATATTGATTCACAAATAAAATGTCTATTTAATATTTTCATCATAAAGTTGACATTTTTACTTTTGGAAGACGTCAGAGGGCTTAAAAGTTCAGCAGCAATTTTTCACAAAATTTTTAAATTAAATTTTTCAGGGACCAGTTCAGTTTTGAAGTGGATTTGAAGGGCCTTATTAGAAATACCCCATTATAAAAACGGCACCCCTCAAAGTATTCAAAATGACATTCAGAAAGATTGTTAACCCTTTAGGTGTTTCACAGGAATAGCAGCAAAGTGAAGGAGAAAATTCAAAATCTTCATTTTTTTACTTGCATGTTCTTGTAGACCCAATTATTGAATTTTTACAAGGGGTAATAGGAGAAAAAGCCCCCCCAAAATTTGTAATCTAATTTCTCTCGAGTAAGGAAATCTCATGTGTATGTCAAGTGTTCGGCGAATGCAGTAGAGGGCTCAGAAGGGAAGGAGCGACAATGCGGTTTTGGAGTGAATCTTTCTGATATGGTTTTTGGGGGGCATGTCACATTTAGGAAGCCCCTATGGTGCTAGAACAGCAACCCCCCCCCACATGGCAGACTATTTTGGAAACTACACCCCTCAAGGCACGTAACCAGGTGGTCCAGTGAGCCTTAATACCCCACAGGGTACCCCACAACTTTTCGTTAGTCGGATGTGTAAATGAGAGAAATGTTTTCACTAAAGTGCAGTTTTTTCCCCAAGTTTACCATTTCTACAAAGGGTAATAGGAGAAAATGCCCCCCAAAATTTGTAACCCCCATCTCTTCTGAGTATGGAAATACCCCTTGTTAGGAGCTAAAATGCTCTGTGGGCAAACTACAATGCTCAGAAGAGGAGTCACATTTGGCTTTTGGAAAGCAAATTTTGCTGAAATGGTTTTTGGGGTGCATGTCTCATTTAGGAAGCCCCTATTGTGCCAGAACAGCAAAAAAACTCCACATGGCATACTATTTTGGAAACTACACCCCTCAAGGCACGTAACAAGGGGTACAGTGAGCCTTAACACCCCACAGGTGATTGACGAACTTTCGTTAAAGTGGGACGTGAAAATGAAAAATTAGATTTTTAACACTAAAACGCTGGTGTTATCCCAAACTTCATTTTGGGGTAAAGGAGCAATAGGAGAAAATGCCCCACAAAATTTGTAACCCGATTTCTCTCGAGTAAGGAAATACCTCATATGTGGATGTAAAGTGATCTGCGGGTGCACTAGAGGAGCTCAGAAGGGAAGGAGCGACAGTGGGATTTTGGAGAGTTAATTTTGCTGAAATGATTTTTGGGGGCATGTCACATTTAGGAAGCCCCCCCCCATGATGCAAGAACACTTAAAAAAAAAAAAAAAAAAATAAAAAAAAAAAAAAAAAAAACACGGCACACTATTTTGGAAACTACACCACTCACAGCATTTAATAAGGGGTGCTGTGAGCATTTACACCCCACTGGCATTTGACAGATCTTTGGAACAGTGGGCTCTGCAAATGAAAAATAACTTTCATTTTTACGGACTGCTCAAAAATCTGTCAGACACCTGTGGGGCGTAAATGCTCACTGCACCCCTTGTTACACTCTGTGAGGGGTGTAGTTTCCAAAATGGGGTCACATGTGGAGGGGGTCCACTGTTCTGGCACTATGGGGGCCTTCAATTCCAGCCTAATTCTCTCAAAAGCCCAATGGCGCTCCTTCTCTTCTGAGCACTGTAATTCACCCGCAGAGCACTTTACATCCACATATGGGGTATTTATATACTTCATGTCAGAACTGCTGTAATGATCAGCCACCCCTGTACAAATCACCAATTTAGGCCTCAAATGTACATGGTGTGCTCTTTCACTCCAGAGCCATGTAGTTCGTCCGCAGAGCATTTTACGCACACATATGTGGGGTATTTCCGTAGTCAGAAGAAACTGCATTAGAACTTTTGACCTTTTACCTCTTGTGAAAATGAAAAGTATGGGGCAATACCAGCATGTTCGTGTAATGATTTAAATTATTTTACACTAACAGGCTGGTGTAGCCCCAACTTTACCTTTTCATAGGGCTCTGATGTAAGACAGCCATGCTCATTTGAGGCCTAAATAAGGATTTTGCAATAGGGGTGGACCCGGTTACAAGGATGGAGCTTGTCTCCACCAAAACCCTACAGCAGTGTTTCCCAAACAGGGTGCCTCCAGCTGTTGCAAGACTCCCTGCTTGCCAGGACAGTCTATGGCTGTTCGGCAATACTGGGAGTTGTGGTTTTGCAACAGCTGGAGGCGCCGTTTAGGAAACACTGCCGTATGAAACGTTTTTCATTTTTATTGGAGGGGGGGGTGGGGGAGGAGACAGTGTAAGGAGGTGTATATGTAGTGGTTTTTTATTTTTATTTTTGTGTAGTGTTTAGTGTACATCCACACAGGTGGGGGTTCAGTTTTCCGCTGGGAGTTTGAGCTGCGGCGGAAAATTTGCCGCAGCGCAAACTTGTAGAAGGAAACCCACTGTAAACCCACCCGTGTGAATGTACCCTGTACATTCACATGTGGGGGCACCCCAAACCGTCAGCTGTTGCGAATGACAACTCCCAGAATGCACTGACAGACTGTACATGCTGGGAGTTGTAGTTTTACAACAGCTGTAGGCACACTGGTGGGGAACCACTGAGTTAGAAGACAGACTCTAGCTCAATGATTCCAACCAGTGTGCCTCCTGCTGTTGCAATACTACAACTCCCAGCATGGCCAGACTGTCAGGGATGCTGGGCATGTAGTTCTGCAATATCTAGTCCTCCAGATGTTGCAAAACTACAACTCCAGGCATGCCTAAACTGTCCAGGCATGCTGGGAGTTGTAGTTCTGTAACATATGAAGGGCCAGATATTGCAGAACTACATGCCCAGCATCCCTGACTATCTGGCCATGCTGGGAATTGTACTTTCACAACATCTGGAGGGCTACAGTTTGGAGACCACCATATAGTGTTCTCCAAACTGTGCCACTTCAAATGTTGCAAAACTACAACTCCCAGCATGCCTGGAGTGAATGCTGAAAGTTGTAGTTTGGCAACATCTGGAGGTCCGCAGTTTGGAGACCACTGGGTTAATTCATTGGACTAACTTAATTCTGCTTTGTGCTGAAGTGTAGCCATTAAGACAGGTTGCCTACTAGGTATACAGCTTGGCTCATGAGTGAGGGACAAACAGAAGTTATGACAGAAGATCTCAACTTCTTGCTGATTGCTCCCTGTAGTATACAAAATTGTAATCTTGACTGTATACTCTGCTGCTTGTTACCTACTTTGATATGTGCCTGGCACATGTGGGTGGCATTACTCAGTCTTGTCATTAATCTGCTAGGCTGACCTCTCGGCGTTCCTTTCCTACCAGTTTCACTACACCGGAGAGCCACAGACCAGTGTCCAGATGTAAGGATTGGGGGTCAGCCGTTGAAGAGGAAGAAAACTTGATGGAAACTGTTGAGAAAGACCTAGCACGGTAAGAGCGATGTACCTACAGTCTCGTTTACCTTAAGCAATTTACAACAACATTTTAACACTTTAGTGTAATGGGTGGTCTTGCTCATTGATGGGGAATGCTGTCTTTGTTTTAAATTTTTTTTTTTTACTGCAAATGTAAAATGTACATGTAACACGTGCAGATCATGTACTCATGAATGGGTTTTCTTGTAGTAAACTAAACCCCTTACTATTTTTATATTTTTCCTACTGTAATTTGAATGAACTCTTGGCATGTTGTCCAGACATGCCAAACGATTAGATGGTCTGTCCTGACCCAGCTTTTTCACTGCAAAGGTCTATGGAGTGAAAAGGTTGGCAGTAACAGTCTTCCTGGGAGTGAAGAGTACTGCTGTGCAGTTCAGTAGTGGGTCTCAAGACTGAGACCTGGTGTGATCTAAGCTTTTGACATGTCTGAGCAATGTGTCAAAGATTTATACACAGTACAGTGATGCTAAGGTAAAAGGAGGCAATTTAGGTGACAAGGAGCCGGATTTCTATCTTGTGGATGTTAGTGTTTAGTAATGGGAAGTACCTGCCCTAACTAAATATGTAATAAGATCCATTGCAGAAATGGAGACCAGGATGCAATAAAATGTCTATAGAGCGTGTTTGAGATGCATTTAACGTGAAAGTACTTTTTATAAATATATATTTGCCTTTAATGGACATTTTTCAAACCTTTTAAAGGAGTAGTCCAGTGGTGAAAAACGTATCCCCTATCCTAAGGATAGGGGATAAGTTTGAGATCGCGGGGGTCCGACCGCTGGGGCCCCCTGCGATCTCTCTGTACGGGGGCCAGGCTCTCCGGCCAGATAGCGGGTGTCGACCTCCGCTCGAAGCAGCGGCCGACACGCCCCCTCAATACAACTCTATGGCAGAGACGGAGATTGCCGAAGGCAGCGCTTCGGCTCTGCCATAGAGTTGTATTGAGGTGGCGTGTCGGCCGCCGCTTCGTGCGGAGGTCGACACGCCCCATCCTGCGGGCTGTCGGGGCTCCGTACAGGAGATCACAGGGGGCCCCAGCGGTCGGACCCCCCGCAATCTCAAACTTATCCCCTATACTTAGGTTAGGGATAAGTTGTTCACCACTGGGTCACCACTGGACTACTCCTTTAAGCAAAGCTTTGTGTAAAATGAGTTGTCCAGCACTATGGTCACTTTGTAGATTGTTTATATTTTAACTTTATAAAGTACTATAAGCCATTTTTGACTGTCACTACTTCGCTGGTTCTGCAGCCCTTCCATATTCCCTGCTGATCTTCTTTTGTGGGCAGAACGTGTAGTTTCAGGAAGCTTGTTAATGTTTTTACCCTGCGTCTGTTCTACCAAGCGCCCTTCCTGTAATCTCCACCCTCTTGCAATCGCTGCTGCCCTGTTTTATAAAGAGATGTCTGACTTTGCAGGCACATGTGTTAGTGCGTTGGCACAGTTAGGCATGTACATGAGCATGCTGGAGGTCTGACCATCTGACTATAGGTTGCCCCAGGTGATACAATGTCACCTGTTGCTGAATAGGAGCACAATGCCCTTGTTTAATTTACATGACAGTAGCTTTACCTGCTGTTATGTGAATGCTGAATTGTCAGAGCTGCTGCTGACATCTACATTCTGTGCAGAAAACTTTGCGCACTGGACTTGTGAGATCTCTTGTATCTTGATACAATTTTTTTTTTTTATGTAATCTGGCCTTTGGTCTAATCTAGCATTTACACGACAGTAGATGCACCTGAATATAGCATTCATGTACTGCATAGGGTGACATTCCATCTTTATACCCTAATTTACCTTGCAGACAGAATCTATATATTCGGACCCTTTGCCAATATGTACATTCTGTGCAGACTCACCCTGGCTTTTGATAGCGCAGTGGACTACATGAGACCAGTTTCATCTCTTCTATTCATGTTATCTGGTGGCCTGTCGTGTAATCCGGCCTCTACATGACAGTACATGCACCTGTTGTCATGTAATGTAAACCAAGGGATATTGCGCTCGTATTCAGAATCAGGTGACCTTCTTTGATCCGATTCAATTTGACGGCAAGTTAGTCATTCATTCGGCATGCAATGCTCTGCGTCCTTAGACCAGTGCAGGCTCAATAGACTACTTGATCGTATACGTAGAAGCGCCGCTCTTGGAGACCGCGTGACCTCTGATGCCTGAGCAGGATTATGGACAGAGGTCACATGATGCTCCACAGGACTCCATTTTGAGCACGTTTCATGGACGGAACGTGATTTTTCAGAAAGGCATCTCGCCAAAGAACATGGGAATAGAAGTTGGATAGCAGGAGAGGCAAAAAGGTAATATAGCTGTATTACAAAAACTTAGTATGCTCTGCTTGTAAAATACAAATACTTTTGTGTCCAAACCCCTAAGGCTTGTGTTTTGCCCTTGACAGGTACCGAAGAAAACTGCTTGTTCATGAGTTTGGTCCCAGAGAACGGAAATCCTCATCTGGAAGGTATTTGTTGTGTATTGTCATATATTTAATTCTCCTTGAATGTTGTGAATTTTGCGAAATCCTGTCTGAAAAGCTGTAGAGCAGCAGTTTGCAGCCAGGTGTACTCTACTGATCCATATTAATCCATGAAGGCATGGATTAACCATATGGTCCCCAATTCAGGATCACAAGAATAGAAATGAGTCCTCAATAATTGAGTCTCTGCAGTTATCAGAAAAATGACCGTTTTGTGCATGGGCAACTCCTCAAATTCAAGGTTTATAAATCTCTTTTCTAGCTCTGATTCAAAGGAATCTTCAAACAATGGAGAAATGGAAACTGACCCAGCAGTTCTTGCCAGGAGACAAAAGCAAATTAACTATGGAAAGAACACAATTGCATATGACAGATATGTCAAAGCTGTTCCAAGGTACTAACTTATTTTACTTATATTATAATCCTAGGCACATTGGAGAAATGTTGACCCTGTGATGTTGTAAATCAGGTAAAATCGTTTACAAAGTTTATGTAGCAGCCAGCAATTGACTGGTAGCTTGCGATGGTTTCCTCGGCACGCTATTTTATAGGCATAAAGGGGCAAGGGCTTCAGTGTGTCGCCTGACTTGCTGCTTCTCTAGTCATCGGTGATGCATACTGTGTATCCCCACTCACCTCTATAACACAGTACATTTACTGGGGTGGGTATGAGAGCACTTGGCCTACTCTCATAAACTTGTACCAGGTGGTAGGAGTTGATGCTCACCCATGTTAAATAAAAATGTTGGAGGGGCACCTAACTCTATCTGGGTTGGTCATCCTGTGTTGTTTATATAGAATTCTGAAGTACATAAAGCATAACTATCCTGCAAACTTGGAAAGGTAACTTAGATTTTTAAATAGTCAGTCTTCAGGCTGCATTCACATCACTATTTTTACATCTGTTGAACCTATTTATAAGTTGAAAATCGGATAAGTTGGGTTGTACTATATTTTTAAATGTTGTACAATTGGACAAATCAAACCTTATAGTGATTCAATTTGCTTTACATACACAATAATGTTCAATACATTTTGAATAGGGACTAAAATCATGATTAACAATGATCTTCTACCTGTTCAAAACATGCATCAGTTTTGGCACATTCTTTTAAGGTTTTCAATGGCTACGTCCAGATATACTATACGATTAAGTACAAAATCAGATGAACTAGAGGAATGTAAAAATAATGTGAATGCCACCTATTTTTCTGGCTTTATGTATTTAAACTGCATTTTTTCCCAGACACACGAGACAGCAAAAAGTTCATCCGCGAACCCCAAATAAGTTTAAGAAATACAGCCGTCGATCTTGGGACCAACAGATAAAACGTTGGCGCATTGCCCTTCATGAATGGGATCCTCCAAAAGAGGAAGCAGATGACCTACAACCGTTGTGAGTAGCTTTAATGTGTTTTCTGACCTCTGCATTAGACATAGTGAAGTGGTGACAGCCCTTGGCTGCACATCTAATGTATGTCCAGCGGCTAGTTCTTGTTAAACTTGCCCAGCATTACACATGTGAATGCATATGGCTGAAACTACTTGAGACTTCATTGCTACTAAAAGTATCAATGAATGGCTCTGTGGGACCCTTATCAAGATCAGTGGGGGTCCCAGAGGTTGGTATCCCCTATAACACAGTAACACTTTAATTGCTAGCAATCTGGTTTCGAAATGTAGTAAAGCCATGGCACGTCTACTACAACATACAATTGTATTTGCAATGACAGCCTCTATGGGGGTGCATGTGGCTTGGTTAGTTGGCATGGCTTTAGTGCTTACCAAAAAATTAATTACATTTTTTTTATTTTTTTCAGTTCTGAAGATATGATCTGTTCACCTACTAAAGCAGCATCTGAGGATAACCTTGTAAGTGAAATTAGGAACATTGCAGATAAATAAATGTAATGTAATATTCATACAGCAAAAATGAGCTCTGATTAAGTTGCTGAATATAGACCTATCTTATGCTTGTTCCCCTGAGGGGCGGGGAAAAGGCATCCTGTTATCTCTCTAATCCTGTGGCTTCAATCTTTACGTTTTGGGGTTAGAAACTCCACGGATAATGTGAATCACTTGTGTTTTGCCAAAAACAATGTCCAGATGTTATCTAGGAGTAATAAGAAAACTATATACTACATCCTTGTTGCCTATGGCATAACTTTCTTTCCATTTTTGGGTCAGTAACCGTTGTTAAATCGAGCCATTTTTCATAGGCTGCGCAACTTCCTTCCATTGACCGTCTATGATAAAAGTGTGGGTGTGTTTATCTGGCAGCTTTTCCCTTACATTCTTTAGAAAACCATGAATTTCATCAATGGGTCACATGACTTGTGAAGAAATAAATGTAAATGAGATCACACCATAAATTCATATACTTCTCAAAAAAAATAAAGGAAGCACAATGTAACTCAGTCTATCACACTGTCCACTCAGGAAGCAACACTGACAATCAATGTCACATGCTGTTGTGCAAATGGAACAAACAGGTGGAAATTATAGGGAATTAACAAGACACCCCAATAAAGGAGTGGTTCTGCAGGCGGGGACCACAGACCACTTCTCAGTTCCTATGCTTCCTGTCTGATGATTTGGTCACTTTTAAATGCTGGCAATGCTTTCAATTTAGTGGTAGCATGACAGTCTACAACCTACACAAGTGGCTCAGGTAGTGCAGCTCATACAGGATGGCACATCAATGCGAGCTGTGGCAAGAAGGTTTGCTGTGTCAGCGTAGTGTCCAGAGCATGGAGGCGCTACCAGTAGATGAGTCCATAGGAGGGCACCAACCCAGCACCAGGGCCGCTACTTCTGCCTTTGTGTAAGGAGGATCACTGCCAGAGCCCTGCAAAATGACCTCCAGGAGGCCACAAATGTGCGTGTCCACTCAAACTGCACAGAAACAGGCTCCATGAGGGTGGTATGAGGGCCCGACATCCACAGGTGCGGGTTGTGCTTATAGCCCAACACCGTGCAAGATGTTTGGCATTTGCCAGAGAAGACCAAGATTGGCAAATTCACTACTGGTGCCCTGTGCACGGATGAAAGCAGGTTCACACTGAACACGTGACACTCTGGAGACGCTGTGGAGAACGTTCTGCTGCCTGCAACATCCCCCCAGCATGACCAGTTTGGTGGGTCAGTAATGGTATGGGGTGGCATTTCTTAGGTGGGGGGGGTGCGGCCACACAGCTCTCAATGTGCTTGCCAGAGGTAACCGAGATGAGATCCTCAGACCCCTTGTGAGACCATATACTGGTGCGGTTGGCCCTGGGTTCCTCCTAATGCAAGACAATGCTAGACCTCGTGTGGCTGGAGTGTCAGCAGTTCCTGCAAGAGGAAGGCATTGATGCTATGGCTAGCCCACCCGTTCCCCAGACCTGAATCCGATTGGACATCATGTCTCGCTCCATCCACCAACGCCACGTTGCACCTGTCTGTCCAGGAGCTGCCGCCACCTCATCAGGAGCATGCCCAGGCATTGTAGGGAGGTCATACGGGCACGTGGAGGCCAAACACACTACTGAGCCTCATTGTGACTTGTTTTAAGGACATTACATAAAGTTGGATCAGCCTGTAGTGTGGTTTTCCACTTAGATTTTGAGTGCGACTCCATATCCAGACCTCCATGGGTTGATGAATTTTGATTTCCATTGATTTTTGTGATTTTGTCAGCACATTCAACTATGTAAAGACGAAAGTATTTCATACGATTAGTTCATTCAGATCTAGGATGTTATCTTTAGTGGTCCCTCTATTTAATTGAGCAGTGTATCAATACATAGTGGGTAATTGTCAGTCTGTGTAAAAGTTCATTTGACCCCCCCCCCCCAATTTGCCGGAGCATAGGTCATGTGTACTTACCCTCCCACGTCAGATGCACATTATTCATACATGGAAAAAGTAGCTTCGATGTAGACAAGTGCAATCTTCTAAGTGTTTGCTGAAATTGGAGTGTTTGCACAAATTTTTCAGCAGTGTCATAAATCCCCGACCACTGCAAAAAGCGAACCATGCCACACTACATTACAGCATTTTCTTGGAAGAGTCTAAATGATTTGCACAAATTGTTACTTTCTACCACTCATTATTTTGGGGAGAATGTGGAACTGAATCATGGAGGACAAAACTTGATGCATATATTTTTTTTAACCCAGAAAAGTGCAAGAAATCCTCAATATGGCGGCGGGGGGGGGGAAGGAATCAAAGGTTTTCTTTGGATTCACACAGCAATGTATTCAGCTGGAAGAATAGGAAAGATTGATCAGCAGCAGAAGCTCTGCAGCTACAAATTCTGTAGTGTGCAATAGAATATCTCGAACAGCAATGGGACTCTACTGCACTGGAGTTTCCGAACAGAATTGCGCAGTCCAAAACTGCATTTGCAATTGCTCCCGTATTAATGTTAATGCTATGCAGCGGTGTCTCATTTATAACATGTTTTTTCTTCTAGTTTTCAGGCACTCCAACCAAAGTCAGAAAAGTGGAGGAGGGGGCAGGCGGATTTGACTTGGACGCCTGCTTAAATGAAGACTCTGAGTCTGAAGAGTCTGAATTTGCTCAGTTAAGTGTCTGCTGATGGAAACGCGCTCTCCCTGCATGCTCAGTAGATGACACCTTTACTGGGATGGATCTTATACCTGCTGCTTATTTTGCAGCTTCATATAGAACTTTATGCTGGAGCTTAAAAAAAAAAAAAAAAATATGGTATTGGTGCTGGCAGCTATACATATATTTGGATGGAGCACTTGATACTGGAACAAATGTGCTGACAATGCTTTGTCAACACTGGAGTGGATGCCTCTAGTTTCTCGGGATAAGTTGTAACTTATGTTCATGATTTGGTTATATACTTGGTGTACTTTAATCTCAGGTAACACATTGTACAGACTTTTGACTGCTTTCATACCTTGCTTTTACTGCATATATCCTGTAAATGCCACTTGCTCTTAAAATAAAATAAAAAAATTGAAGAAAAAAATTAAATGGTGGCCGTATGTGTATAACCTGAGACATGAATACAATCTGCTTTTATACGGTCTATTCCAAGACAAAGGCCAATGAGAAGCATTCAGTCCTTTTGCCTCTTGAGTCTGCTTTGGTAATGTGAGATTTGGATGTGACGATTTAAGTTATTTTTCTGTTCTCCTTGCTTAAAATTTTGTGGACATTTGGATATTTTGTTAATCTGGAATTGAACTTTATTACTAGATGCATTATTTATGGAATAACTTGGGAGCCCTGCTTTCACAGTTGGCCCAAAGTATTGCCCACATTGGTGTGCCAGGTACTGACCTGAACACTGAGGCACAAACTGGGGCATGATCAGACTTGGCAATTTGTTTAAAGGAGTTTGCCACTACTTTAAAACTTATTTTACATGCTGCAGATAGAGGATAATTATCTGATTGCCAGGGGTCCGATGGGTGGGACTCCCTGCGATCTTCAGAACGAGACAAGCACTCCATACACTGTCTATGGGAGTTCTGGAGTACAGTACTCGTGTATCTCTGGCTCTCCTATAGAGAATGCATGGAGCACATGCAAACCACCGCTTCATTCACAGGTTCTGGAGATCATGTTGGGTCCCCCTGAGATCAGAAACTTATCCCCTATCCTGAGTTTTAAAGTAGAGTACTCCATTAAGCCTGTGTTCATGGTGTAATGGCCATACCAGTTTATTGCAGCTCTGCACCCTTTTGCTTCAGTGGGAGCTGAGCTACACCATGGACTAAGCCAGGGTGCCTCCAGCTGTTGCAAAACTACAACTCTCCGCATGCCCGGACAGCTGTTGGCTGTCCGGGCATGCTGGGAGTTGTAGTTTTGCAACAGCTGGAGGCACCCTGGTTGGGGAAACACTGGACTAAGCAGTTTTTCAACCACCTTTCACTATGCATGCTGGACAGCTGATGTCACCCCATGGATCATATGTATGGCCAGTCCTGATCACAGGCAATTGCTGTAGAATTACCTTTGCCCTTTTTAAAGTCAATTGGGTAGCAATGAAATCTGCAAAAATTCTGCAGCAGATTGTGTGAACGTACCTTTTTCTTACAGCTAAGGGGTTGTTGTTGTAATTGATGTGATGGCAGCAGTGGTTAATATTTTGGTTTTGCTCGATCTCCTCTTGTTTACCTTGGTTGGTTGGTTGAGGTTGGTAGCCAGGAGCGAAGTTTGCAGTCTGAACTCAAAGTGTAGGGAGTTCACTCTGCAGGGCGGTAACCCCTGCTTATAGTGACGGCAAGGGAGCATATGGGTCTATTCACATGTGCAGAATTGATGCTGCAGATTTGAAGGTCATTCAGTTTACATTAAAATATGCAGCATCAAATATGTGCAGTATACTGTACATGTGAACAGGCCCTGAAGGTGCATTTACATCTGGGACCCCTGCAATCTCCATAACAGGGTCCCAGATCTCCCCCTGCTAAATGAAGGGTGGGGTCGGCACACACTCCATGCGTTCTCTGGGAGCACTGGAGATACTGGAGTAAATCACTGTTATCTCCAGCATTCCCAATGACAATGCATGGAACGCATGCGCTAGGGGAAATTCTCTCATGCCCTGGGGAGTTAAAGGCTTCCCAGAGGTCACTTTGCTCATGATCCAACACTTCACACTTATACCATTGTTTCCCAACCAGAGTGCCTCCAGCTGTTGCTAAAATGGCACTCAAACCATGCCAATGGTTGTCCAGGTATGCTGGGAATTGTAGTTTTGCAGTAGCTAGAGGCACCCTGGTTGGGAAGCACTGCCTTATACCGTAGCTAGAGGCTATTCTGTGCTGGATTACACCTCTTAATTGCCTACAGTGTATAAATTGCAGAAAAGTCCTCTGGGCTCCTGACAGAGCCCACTTAAAGGGGTACTTTGGGAATTTTTTTTTTTACTGGTGCCAGAAAGTTAAACAGATTTGTAAATTACTTCTATTAAAAATCTTAATCCATCCAGTACTAATCAGCTGCTATATAATACAGAGGAAGTTAATTTCTCTTTTGAATTTCTTTTGTCTGACCACAGGACTATGTTGACACCTCTGTTCATGTCTGGAACTGTCCAGAGCAGAAGAGGTTTGCTTTGGGGATTTGCTCCTACTCTGGACAGTTCCTGACATGAACAGAGGTGTCAGCAGAGAACACTGTGGTCATGACAAAAGAAATCCAAAAAATGTCCTCTGTAGTTATACACCCGCTAAGAAGTACTAGAAGGATTAAGATTTTGTAATTTATTTACAAATGTATAACTGTTTGACACCAGTTAATTTAAAAAAACATAAATTCTCCCAGAGTACCCCTTTAAGGGTAGGTTCACACCTATTCAGTGCAAACTTCAGTGGAATAAGTCAACAATCCAGGAGAATAAGATGCTGCCGTATACCACAGCAGGATCCCACAGATCTAAACCTTTTAATGTGCCAAGTGTAGTATAAATGATTGTTCAGCACATTTGCAATGTGTCAGTCTTTTTTAGACCGCATCCAGCACATAGAAAAACAGGATGGCGCATCCTTCATTTCATTCACTCAACAAAGTGGCATTAGTCTCTCTAAATCCAACTTCTACCTCCAAATATGGTCAGTCAGGGTTTTCAGTGTGGTTAGTTGTGCCCATGAATCTTGTTTGAGATGGCTTATACATTAAACGGGTACTTTTTTATTTTTAACTGGTGCCAAAAAGTTAGATTTGTAAATGGCTTCCATTAAAAAAAAATTATTGATCCTTCCAGTACTTATTGGCGGCTGTAATATTGCAGAGCAAATTCCTTTCTTTTTGAATTTCTTTTCTGTCTGACCACAGTGCGCTCTGACACATCTTTCCATTTTAGCAACTGTCCAGAGCAGGAGAGGTTTGCTATGGGGGTTATCTCCTGCTCTGGACAGTTCCTGACATGGACAGAGGTGTCAGCAGAGAGCACTGTGGTAAGACCAAGGTAATTCAAAAATACTTTCTCTGTAGAATACAGCAGATAAGTACTGGAAGGATAAAGATTTTGTAAAGGAATTTACAAATCTGTTTTGGCACCAGTTGAGTGTTCCACCGGAGTACCCATTTTAGTTGATAGAATAGTGCTTAAGGGGGGTGGGGAAATGCTCCCTGTGCCATTTTAGGTTCTATAGTAGATTTCTTTATGGCTTTGCATTAGGGATCGACCGATATTGTTTTTTCGGGCCGATAATCGGTGTAGGTTAAGGCCAATAGCCAATAACGTATACCGATATTCCGGTATAAGTTATCGGCTATTTATCCCCACGCGACCCCACTGCAGATCATTGATTTAAAGCGGGCGCTTTAAATCAACGCACTGCAGTGGCTTTTGCGGTGCCATAGACCGCCGCCGCCGCCACCCGCTTCTCTCCCCCTGCTTGTCTGGGGGTCCTGAGACCTATCACCGCCACCGACCCGCCTCCCCAGCCCCATTGCCTCCCCCATCCCCGGTTTTATAATTACCTGTTCCCGGGGTCCACTCTACATCTTGCTTGTGTGGCGTCCTCCTGAACTGTCACTGTGCGCACTGACAGTGACGTCACGTTGCGCACATCACTGTGCACAGCGTAACGCAGGACGCAGCATGAGCAAGAAGAAGCGTGGGCCCCGGGAACAGGTAATTATAAAACCGGGGATGGGGGAGGCAATGGGGCTGGGGCGGTACGGTGGGGGGTGCAACGCGTGTCGGGGGCAAGGTAATTGCCGATACTGATAATGCCCAAAATCTGGATTATCGGACGATAATATCGGCCATACCGATAATCGGTCGATCCCTACTTTGCATAGAACAATCCTTTGGCAATGCCTGTAGGTGCAGAAATCTGTCTTGTATGCAGTTATGCTTAGGTGACATGGGCTGAAAATTTGCCTGCAATTTATAGGGAAGGGATGTATATACAACACTGACTTTACGCTAGTCTGTACAAATGATCAATCATAGTGGAGAATCGCAACAAATCTTAATTCTTCCCAACCAGGGCACCTCCAGCAGTTGCAAAACAACAACTCCCAGCATGCCCGGACAGCCGAAGGCTGTCCGGGCATGCTGGGAGTTGTAGTTTTGCAACTGCTGGAGGTGCCCTGGTTGGAAACACTGCTGTACGTTAGATTTTTCCCATGTTTTCTAAAGCCAGCTCTGTGCATAGCACCTAGATATAGGCTTATTGTTTCTTATAATTTTTTTTATACAGTTATGTATTGCAATGTTTAGTGCTGTTTATAAATGTGATCTTATGAATACTGGGAAGTCATTGCAACCTAAAAGCAGATCTGTTTTAAACCAATTTATTACTTTTTTGTTAAAATCCTCAAATTTTGTCATTGCATATGAAACCACTTTACAACTATAGGGGACAAGACTAGATCTTGGAACCACTTAGATCGGTTTCACACGAGCGAGTTACATGCCTGACTGTGGGTCTGACCTGTTAATTCATTGGGTCATCAGACCTAGGTTAGGCCGGTGTCTGTATCCGTAATACAGAGGCAAAAAATATGCATGTAACGCATTCGTATGAAACGGCCTAAGAGTCTGTGTTACAATGGCCTGTGTATGAACAGACATGAGTTGCCGGCGCAGTCCGCAGCATTGTATATAGGCTTTTGCTGTGAAATGATGCAGGTAGAAACTTGAATTATATATTTTTTTTAAATACTCTGTACAAATATTGTAAATGTTCTTCTGTACATGCAGTTGTATGCCTTAATGTTAATAACCATCTGTAACAAATGTTTGTTTTTCTAAATAAAACAATTGCTGTCCTTTTTTGGTCTTAAAAGTCTTGTGTTATTGAAATGGGGAAATTGTGGATTGGTGGGGTAATTGTCACTCTGGGTGATCTTAATAGCTAGTAAGGGTATAATTAAGGTAAGAAGCAATACTGCAGGTTTGGTTCTCATTCTGGGAATTGTAGTTCAGCAGAGACTGGAGGACAAGCTCGTGTGTATGTATGTGTGTATATGTGTGTGTGTATATGTATATGTATATGTGTGTGTATATATATATATATATATATATATATATATATATATATATATATATATATATATATATATATACATTTTTTTTTAAAGGTAATGCTGCATTGGGTTATGTTTTTATACCTAGGTTACATTCACACGTGCATATTTTTGCTGAAGATTCGCTGCCTATTAACTTCAATGGGCAGCACATAATAAGCACGTGTGAACGTGTACCTTTTTAAAGGAGTTATCCGGGAATAGATAAAACACAGCTAATTTCTAGAGATGAGCGAATTTACAGTAAATTCGATCCATTACAAACTTCTCGGCTCAGCAGTTGATGACTTATCCTGCATAAATTAGTTCAGCTTTCAGGTGCTTCGATGGGCTGGAAAAGGTGGATACAGTCCTAGGAAAGAGTCTCCTGGGACTGTATCCACCTTTTCCAGCCCACCGGAGCACCTGAAAGCTGAACTAATTTAGTCAGCAACTGCCGAGAAGTTCGTGACGAATCGATTTTACTGTAAATTCGCTCATCTCTACTAATTTCATAAAAAAAACTAAATAAAAACACTACACCGGTCCGTGTTACAATTCGGCTCCATTCACTTCAATTTGACTGAGCGCCAATACCACACGCAACCTGAGCACAGGGATGGTTTATTTTTATTCTTGCATATGCTTCAAACTTGGATACACAGGCGGCACCACCAGTGCTGCAGTACAATAGTAACCAAACAAGATGATCCAGCTGTAAATATTGAGACTGACAGAGCAGACAAGGTGGGTGCACCCCTAAAACTAACTCTTTGGAGCAAGTGCTGTGCCCTTAGTTATGGCTGGCTGCACCTAGGCACAAACAAAATTTTTATAGAACAGGTATGTGGGTTTGCACCTGGAGTGCATGTATACATTAAACTAAGTTCACACTAAACAGACATAGAACATGTTCGGGCACAACTGCCATAGCCAGATCCTTTTGACTTGAAGGAGTTCTGTCGGATCTGATATTTTACATGAACTATTTCTTTGAACTCCTGTCTTTCTACTGGAGCACAATAGCAGTGTGAATGAGCCCTTAAGCTCAAGGTAATACCCAACATTATACAGAAAGTAGAAATAAACCAAAATTGCAGCCAGAAAACAAATATTTACATAAGCTATATAGCGAGTGATAATGGGGAAAGTCAATAGATTCTTTAGTACAGTAGAATTTCCTAATGGCGAACACTCAAAGGGAATAAGTGTTGCTATTAGGAGAGGTCCCCTATTGGGGGGGGGGGGGTCTCAAACCTTTCTAAATGTCTGAACACTGTCCTGTACTTTTAAAACATGATAAAAAGCAATTTAACAGTTCAATCTCCCAGTGCTGTTTAATCACCCCCTTATCCCATCATTTCATCCACGCTTTATCCCCTGTGCCAAATTATCCCCCTGTGCCACAATTCCTCTTGATCCCCCCCCCCTGTGCCATTTCATTACCCTCTGTAAATTCATCATCCCCCTCTTTATGAAGTAAAATAGTTACATAATTCAGAAGGTTGGAAGACTAGAGTCTGAGTTGAGTTGATCCAGGGGAATGCAAAAACCTCATACTAGAGGTAAAAATTTCTTCCCTTCTCAAAATATGACATCAGAATAAATCTCTGGATCAACCTTCTGTCCCTAAATATCTAGTATACATAACCAGTGATGTTGTGGTTCTCCAAAAATACTTCCAGACCCCTTTTGAACTCTTTTAGAGAGTTCACCATGACAACCACCTCTGGCGGAGAGTTAGTCACACTGCTCTTACAGTAAAGATCCATAGTCTGTGCAGGTGTAGAAATCTTTCCTCTAGATGTAGAGGATGCCCCCTTGTTATAGATACAGTCCTGGGTATAAATAGATCATGGGAGAGATCTCTGTACAGTCCCCTGACAGTTATTAGGTCTCCCCTAAGCCTTCTTTTTTTCTCAACTAAATAACCCCAATTCTGCTAATCTTTCTGGGTACTGTAATCCTCCTTACTCTGGTTGCCCGTCTTTGAACCCTCTTTAGCTCCACTATATGTTTCTTGTACACTGGTGCCTAGTACTGTACACAGTATTCTATGTGTGGTCTGACTAGTGATTTATACAGCGGTAGAATTATTTCCTTGTTGTGGGCATCTATTCCCCTATTGATGCACCCCATGATTTTATTTGCCTTGGCAGCAGCTGCCCGACACTGGTCACTACAGCTAAATTTACTATTAACTAAGAATCAAGTCCTTTTCCACTTCAGTCATCCCAAGTGTTCGCCCATTTAATATATAAACCCGTCCCGTATTTTTTTGTATCCAGATCCATTTGTAACAGTGCCCTGTACTATATTGTGTTTACAGCTTTAGAGTATAGTATAATCTGCAAAGTTTGCTACTTTTATTCAACCCCTCTACAAGGTCATTAATTAATTTATTAAATAGAACAGGACCTAAGACTGACCCCTGTGGTACCCCACTAGTAAGTCACCCAATCAGAATAAGTACCATTAACCCCTTAAGGACGCAGGGTTTTCAGTTTTTGTATTTTCATTTTTCCCTAATCACCTAAAAATCAGAACTTTCAATTTTGCGCATAAAATTCCATATGATGGCTTATTTTTTGCGCCACGAATTCTACTTTGCAGTGACATTAGTCATTTTCCCCAAAAAATCCACAGCGAAATGGAAAAATTAATTGTGCGACAAAATTGAAGAGAAAATTTCATTTTGTAACTTTTGGAGGCTTCCGTTTCTACGTAGTATATTTGGTAAAAATGACACCTTATCTTTATTCTGTTGGTCCATACGGTTAAAATACCCTACTTATATAGGTTGGATATTGTCGTACTTCGGAAATAAATCATAACTACATGCAGGAAAATTTATAAAAATTCTTATCTAACCCCTATAACTTTTATTTTTCCGTGTACGGCGCGGTATGAGGGCTCATTTTTTGTGCAATGTTCTGAAGTTTTTAGCGTTACCATCTTTGTATTGAACGGACTTTTTGATCGCGTTTTATTTTTTTCATGATATAAAAAGTGACAAAATACGTTAATTTGGACTTTGGAATTTTTTTGCATGTAAATCATTGACTGCGGTTTAATTAACGATATTTTTATAGTTCGGACATTTCCGAATGCGGCGATACCACATGTTTATTTTTTATTTTTTTTTTATGGGAAAAGGGGGGTGATTCAAACTTATATTAGGGAAGGGGTTAAATTACCTTTTTGTTAACTTTTTTTTTTTTTTTTTTTGCAGTGCTATAGCTCCCATAGACACCTATAACACAGCACACACTGATCTCTTACCCTGATCCCTGCAGAGCCATAGCTTTACATGGATCAGCGAGATAGGGGCTCGATTGCTCAAGCCTGTAGTTCAGGCTTGGAGCAATCAAACGCCGATGGGACACGACGGACAAAGGTAAGGGACCTCCACTAGCGTCTTTGCTGATCGGGACATCGTGATTTTATTGCGATAGTCCCGATCAGCCCGACTGAGCTGCCGGGAAGCCTTTACTTTAATTTTTAGATGCAGCTTTGATTGCTGCATCTAAAGGGTTAATAGCGCGTTGCACAACAATCGGTGCCGCGTGCTATTAGCCCATGGTCCCCACTATCGTTAGCAGCCGGGACCGACCCGGTGTGATGCGGCATCACGGTGTGACCCAGTTTTAAGGTAGGGCTAGCACATAAGCCCGGTTGTCCCCTATTGGGTGTTTCCTCATCCACTGTTGGGAAAGTTCCCAATTTATGGGACTCTGCTAGGGAATTAAACTCTGCTATTGGGAGGTGTCCACTAAGCGAGATTTCACTGCAGTAGAACATTTTGTTAGGTGGTCTCAGAATTTATGCCACTATCTCCTTTATGCCATTCAATGAAGTGGCTGGGCTAGGGTTTCCCAACAGGATGCCTCCAGCTGTTTTGGGTTAAAGTTTTTCCATACAATAAATGTCTTGAAGCAAAATGTCAGGACAGCAAATTAAATGTACAACAAAGTCCAGAAGACCTATTTAGGCCCTTTTAATACTGCCGGTATGCTCCGGCAAACTTTTTTTTTTTTTCCAGTAAAAAGTCCCGCTGTATTCAATAGCTGCTGTTATTTTCTGAGAGAAAAGCCAGAGAAAAAGATGGTGCAAGCACTATGTTTTTTTTTTCTCTCTGGCTTTTCTCTACCCTAAAATAAAGGGCTTGACACTGCTGGAGATAACCGGCAGTGTGAACGTAGCCTTAACAATCAGCAGATAATGCCATGTCAGTCGAGTAGGGCTGCTCGAGCTCAGACCTTTCAATATTGATGGGGACATGGAGAAAAGGGACAACAGTTCCCAACACTAACACCCAATGTAGTATGTCATGAGTTAAGACCTGTAGCTAACATGATGGGGGTCACGGGGAAGAACAGACAATGAACACAGTAGGGGTGTCAAACAAAAATCACAGTGTGTAGATAGGAAACCCTACATAAAACCAATGTGTGAACTGTGAATAATCCAAATGGGTTATCCTGGCTGCCAAGATGCATCAAAAGCGGTGTCTGGGTCATTTAAGAGGATAGTTTAACTTATTTGCCATAATCCGTTTGGACTTGACCAGGTTCTAAGAAATAGTTTGGGTTTTCAAGCTTGTAGCAATTGTGATCTTGACAGCTAGGAATAGGAGCGGAGGTCTGGATTACCCCCCGCAATCAGACACTTATCCCCTAGTCTGTGGATTGGGGATGAGTTTTTTTTAATTTATAAAAATTTTTTTTTTAACTGGCGTTCCCCTTCAACTCCTGTGACTCAATAGGTCAGATGGTATTTGAATCCAAATGCATTGCCTGTGCCGTCTCACCATATGTGAAGCATGGTTACCCCAGTTAGAAAAACATTTGACTTATAAAATGTTTTTATTGGGATCAGGAGGATGATTGTGGTAGTGCACTTCACTCCCAGGCTCTCAGCAGCGATCCTAGTCATGCAGAACAATGGTTGGGATACATTGGTTTAGAATCATCTGTTCTGTTAGAGCAGTGATTCCCAACCAGGGTGCCTCCAGCTGTTGCAAAACTACAACTCCCAGCATGGCCGGACAGCCGTTGGCTGTCCGGGCATGCTGGGAGTTGTAGTTTTGCAACAGCTGGAGGCACCCTGGTTGGGAATCACTGTGTTAGAGCATCAGGAGATCATGAAAAACTTCTCTCCTGGTGCTTACTGCAGCTGCATGTATTTCAGTACGTTACATTGGCTGTGTATACCCTGTCCCTTGTATACGTACTTATGATTCTTGCCTGGCACACATGTAAGGATTTGGGGTCAGCTTTGGGAGAGGCTAGGTGAAAGCTTAGTATCTATATACAGACACTCACACTAAAAAAATATAAAAAATGTAAATAGCTTTGTAAAAAACTGACTGTTCTGGTATATGTAAATGATTACAGTTTTAGGGTAAGTTCACACTGAGGAATTCAAGCTGAAAAATTTCCATCCGGAATGCAGTCTTTTAATTTTGTGTGGAAGTGAAAGGGCCAAATCGGGCTGACTATATCAATATTTAGCGTGAAAAATGATTTCGGGCGGAATTTTCTTTTTACCATTGACTTTAATGGACTTCTTCTTGCGTATTTCACAAGAAGAATGAACATTCTTCTAGTGGAGAAAAATTCCCGTGAGCAGAATTTACAGAGTGTGAACAGTGCAGAGTAAAATACATTGAAGTCAATGGCAAAAACAGATGTTAATTATTTTTGAGCAGAGAATTCAAGAGGAATTACTCGAGTAAATTCTTCCTGAATTACTCAGTGTGAACGCACCCTTAGAGTAAAAAGATAAGTTTACTGGAGATTAGTAGGAGACTTCAGTATCCTGTTGGACTGCCTGGATACATGATGATATACAGATGGCCATGGGGGCATACAGGTTCCATAAGGCATCCTACGGCTCATTTACCCTCAGATTCTGCAGCTGGGCCTGAAGGTCCTGAAGATGTTGTCCTAGTTTGTCCCAAAAATTGCTCAATTGGGGATAAATCTGGTGACCAGGCAGGCCAATGAAGGTCCTGTGAACTGGTGGAGACATTCCTGGGAACCCCATGCTGTGTGTGGATGAGCATTATCCTGCTGGAAAATTGTTGGTTGCTGGACAAGAATCTGCGACACACTCAAACATTTTGCCTAGTTGACCGACTGAAAGGGGGGGTTCATCATTGGACTCGCCCTCCAGGCCATTCTGACAGAGCTGTTGGGAGCAGTGGTCACATGAGGACACTCATGTCAACCAGGCTTCAGAAGACCAAGACAGACCAGCAGTAGAGAGGATCAATTAAATCTCTGACAGACCAACAGTAGAGAGGATCAATTTATCCCCGGCAGACCAACAGTAGAGAGGATCAATTGATCGATCCCCCGACAGACCAACAGTAGAGAGGATCAATTGATCCCCAGACAAGCCCCCGACAGACCAACAGAAGAGAGGATAAATTAATCCCTTGACAGACCTACAGTAGAGGATCAATTCATCCCCCGATGAGTAGCTCCCAGTTTCCTTGTCCACCATCTAGACCCAGGTGGCACCTTCAGTACAGACCACCGTCTCTGTGTGTATCATTTCCAGACAGTTAGCTGAAGGAAATTTAATGTCATGGCGCCCATTACGTGTCCTGCCATTGATAGCCTGTCACAGTCACCTTAATTTGCAGTAGTGTCGTGATCAAGAAACCTGAACTGCTATGAAGTGTCACCGTATCGTCTTTAGTGACCAAACCAGGTTCTATTTGGTCATTTTAGAGAATGGAGGCCTTGTGATGAGCGATTCAATCCTGCCTTCGCTATGGAGCAACACACTGCCCCCCCCCCCCCCCCCCCCGCTGGTATGATAGTCTGGGGAACCGCCACATACAACCGTGGGTCACCCCAAGTAGTGATATGAGGGACACTAAAAGCTTAGAGATATGTGCAGGACATCCTGATGCCACATGTGTCGCCTTTCATAGCTTCTAACTGGGATTTCTCACGAGGTACACTACCCAAAAGTAGCATCTGAGAGCTCTTTTATATTTTATTTTTTTAACTATTTTATATAGGGCAGAGGGGGGAAACACTTTTCCACCCTCTTGTGTGGCAAGTCCCAGGAGAACAGTTGCTTATAATAGGCCTAGAAATGAGCGAACTTTCAGTAATTCGATTAGTCGCGAACTTCTCGGCTTGGCAGTTAATGACTTTATCCTGCATAAATTAGTTCAGCTTTCAGGTGCTCCGGTGGGCTGGAAAAGGTGGATACAGTCCTTGGAGACTCTCTCCTAGGACTGTATCCACCTTTTCTAGCCCACCGGAGCATCTGAAAGCTGAACTAATTTATGCAGGAAAAGTCATCAACTGCCGAGCTGAGAAGTTCGTGACTAAACGAATTACTGGAAGTTCGCTTATCTCTAAATAGGCCCCCAGGGGGAGCAAAAAAATAAATTATTTCAATAAAAATTTCAGTTCCCCCTAATTTTCAAATAAAAAAAAGTGTAAAAAATAAAGTGCAGAATTGTCCAGACTATTACATAGTAACACAGTTCATAAGGTTGAAAAAAGACCAGAGTCCATCCTATATCCATAATGAGTCCCTACTGAGTTGATCCAGAGGAAGGCAAAAAAACCTCATACTAGAGGTAAAAATTCCTTGCCGACTCCAAATATGGCATCAGAATAAATCCCTGGATCAACATTCTGTCCCTATAAATCTTATATACATAACCTGTAATGTTATTATTCTCCAAAAATGCATCCAGACCCTTTTTGAACTCTTTTTTTTATTATTACAGAGTTCACCATCACCACCTCCTCCGGGAGAGAATTCCACAGTCTCACTGCTCTTACAGTAAAGAACCCCCGTCTGTGGTGGTTTAGAAACCTTCTTTCCTCTATAAGTAGAGGATGCCCTCTTGTTATATATACAGTAATGGGTATAAATAGATCATGGGAAAGATCTTTGTATATCTGTATCCCTGATATATTTACACATAGTTATTAGGCCTCCCCTAAGCCTTCTTTTTTCTAAACGAAATAACCCCAATTCTGATAATCTTTCTGGGTACTGTAGTCCTCCCATTCCCCGTATTACCCTGGTTGCCCGTCTTTGAACCCTCTCCAGCTCCACTATATCTTTCTTGTACACTGGTGCCCAGTACTGTACAAAGTATTCTATATGTGTGGTCTGACTAGTGATTTGTACAGCGGTAGAATTATTTCCTTGTCGTGGGCAGCTATGCCCCTATTGATGCACCCCATGATTTTATTAGCCTTGACAGCAGCTGCCCGACACTGGTCACTACAGCTAAATTTACTGTTAACTAAGACTCCCAAGTCCTTTTCCACGTCAGTCGTCCCAAGTGTGCTCCCATTTAATACATATTCCCAGCCCAGATTTTTCTTCCCCATGTGCATTACCTTACATTTATCAGTGTTGAACCTCATCTGCCACTTCCCAGCCCAAACCTCCAACCTATCCAGATCCATTTGTAACAGTGCACTGTCCTCTATTGTGTTTACTGCTTTACATAGTTTAGTATCATCTGCAAAGATTGCTACTTCACTATTCAACCCCTCTACAAGGTCATTAATAAATATATTAAATAGAACAGGACCCAATACAGACCCCTGTGGTACCCCACTAGTAACAGTCACCCAGTACCATTAATAATTGCCCTCTGTTTACTATCACTGAGCCAGTTACTTACCCACTTACACACATTCCCCCCCAGCCCAATCCTTCTCATTTTATGCACCAACCTTTTATGTGGCACCAAATGCTTTGGAAAAATCCAGATATACAACATCCAGGGATTCCCCCTGGTCCAGTCTGGAGCTCACCTCCTCATAAAAGCTGATCAGGTAGACAGGACCGATCCCTCATAAATCCATGCTGATACGGGGTCATACATTTATTTTTATCAATATACTCCAATATAGCATCCCTTAGAAAACTCTCAAACAATTTACATACAACCGAGGTTAAACTAACAGGTCTGTAATTCCCGGGGTCACCTATTAAATGATCACATTCTGGATTTCACGTGGTCGACTGCTTAAATGCCAAAATTGATGATTAAAAAAAAATAAAAATAGCTGATCTAAAAGTCAATCCTACGCAAAAAGGGCGTACCAGTAAGAACTACAGCCCCAACGTTACTAAATTTGGACTAAATTAGATCCATTGCAAAAAATTGCATCCAGATGCGTTAAATGTACACAACCTAGGTTACTTTTTATTTCATTTTTATAAATGTATATTTTGCTTTAAACGTGGTGAACATCTAGTGGGGAAAATGCGAAGCTTTGTTTGTTACGTGTTAAGTTTTGTGTTTCGGCTTTGACAAAAGAAAACAGCTAAGTCACAGGTTTGGTCCATGTTCTCGTTCAATTGTTCCCAACCAGGGTGCCTCCAGCTGTTGCAAAACTACAACTTCTCGCATGCCTGGACAGCCATGCTGGGAGTTGTAGTTTTGCAACAACTGGGTAGCCACAGTAGAGCAGTGTTCCCAACCAGGGTGCCCCTCTCCGGGCATGCTAGGAGTTGTAGTTCTGCAACAGCTGGAGGCACCTTGGTTGGGAAACATTGGTGTAGAAAATCTGCAAGTACTTACCGTATCTCAACATGTGCCCTTTGTATTCCCCCACCTGCTGTTGATGCTGCATATAAGATCATTTCATGTTGTCACTTCTTTTTTTTTTTACATTTTCAAACCATAATTAATCTTAATTTTTTTTTTTTTCAGAGGCACAGATTTAAGAAATTCTTCAAATCCTAAAGAAACGGTAGCAGATCCCACATATTATTTTAGGGTTGCCAAGAAAACTAGGCAAATAAATAACATTAAGAATACAGACATGTATCAGAGATACATACAAGCTGTGCCAAGGTAATATTATCATTTTATACCTAACACTATATAAAAATTTACATTAAAAAAATGTGAATAGTCATGTCCCTACGTGAGAGTCATCCTGTGGGTCGTTCATACACAATTTTGGAGTGTTTACCACACAACTGTCCTGAAGACTTCAGAAGGGCGAAATGTATATGGCCCTAGTCGGGTGCATGAAGCTTCATACCTGGTAAGTACCGGCTGCTGTGACCAGCCAGGACTTACCATTTATGCTATACATCAGCATTATCCCTTCAGATGCTGCTGCATTGCCATAGAATGAAATTTGCCATAGAATGAGATGCTCCGCCTCCATCACATCCTATTGGCTCACACTTGTCACGTGACATATTTAACCGTCACGCATCGACGCACACAGCAGTCTCAGTTTGGCTATCACAAGGAGAGGGTCTCCTCTCCCTGTGATAGCTGAAGCTGCACGGAGCCATCCGAAGGCAAATCTTATTCTATTGCAATCCATACAGACTGCGCATGGCCAGCTGGCCTCCCTACGCAAATTGCGTAGGGAAGGACAACTGAGCACGCGCAATACTAACTTTAGCCCTATGCTATTTGCGTAGTGCTGCGTCTGCGCAGTACTACTTTACCTGCGCCCGATGCTCTACTGTATGTTACCCGCTCCCTGAGAGTTAACGGGGGACGGGGAGTAGAGTGGCGGGCGTGGGGTGTAGTAAGCGCTCACGGGGAGGCACGATGATGACAGCGCTATCGGGCATAGGGATCCTGATAGCGCTGTAGATCTATAAAACAGTAAATGTAATAAAAGAGTAAATGTATGAGCTTCTATGGCCCGATTGAATCGGGCCACAGAGCCCATGTATGATCCGTGCAGCTTCAGCTATCACAGGGAGAGGAGATCCTCTCCCTGTGATAGCCAAACTGAGATTGCTGTGCGCGTTGATGTGTGCCGGTTAAATATGTCACGTGACAAGTGTGAGCCAATAGGATGTGATGGAGGCGGAGCATTTCATTCTATTGCAAATTTCATTCTATGGCAATGCACCACAATCAAAATTTATCACGGAATCTAAAGTATTAAAAAAAATGGTTGCTGGTTAACTTAGTAGGCTGATCGAGACCTCAGTGTCGCAATTGTGGGGTCCCGATCAGCAGAAAAGCCGGCTGGGGGGTCTCTGCCTACCTCCATGCCGTCAGATTGGCATTCTTTGAATAAAGGCAGGCTGTATAAGTAGAGCGCCAATAACACTGATCAATGCTGTGCAATAGCACAATATTGTTCAGTGTCAGCAATCAACTGATTGCTTGTAAGGCTAGGTTCAGACTACGGAATCTCCGGGCAGAAAATTTCCGCCCGGAGATTCCGAGTGCGGCTAGCGCCGACTGAATCAGTCGGCGCTAGGACCGTGCAGACACTGCAGTCTCCAATAGACTGCAGTGTGTTCCGCGAGTATTTCCGCCTGAAGAAAGAGCAACGCCATTCTTCAGGCGGAAATTTCCAAACAGATTTTCCGTTCACAAATTCCGCTTCACAAATTCCGAAGTGTGAATTTGTGAACGGAAACCCATTCACTAAACTATACATTTTAGCAAGCGGAATTTCTGCCTGCAATTTCAGAGCGGAATTGCAGATGGAAATTCCGTAGTCTGAACCTAGCCTAATAGTTCCCTATGGGGACGAAAAAATAACGAGGGGAAAAAAAATGATAAATATGAAATAAGCCCCTTCCCTAATAAAAGTTTAAAAGGGCACTCCAGTGGAATTTTTTTTTTACAATCAACTGGTCCCAGAAAGTTCAACAGATTTGTAAATTTCTTCTATTTAAAAATCTAAATCCTTTCAGTACTTCTCAGCTGCTGTATGCTCCACAGGAAGTTGTCTAGTGCTTTTCTGTCTGACCACAGAGCTCTCTGCTGACACCTCTGTCCATGTCAGGGACTGTTCAGAGCGGGAGAATTTGCTATGGGGATTTGCTTCTATTCTGGACAGTTTCTGACATGGACAGAGGTCAGCAGAGGCCTCTTAAATAGAAGTAATTTACAAATCTGGATTACTTTTTGGCACCAAATTTTTTTTTTACATCGGAGTACCCCTTTAAATCAACCCTCTATTTTTCCAAAATAAAATAATGTAAACAAATACAATCATGTGGTATCGGAAATGTCCAAACTATTAAAATATAACATTAATGAAGCGGCACGATGGATGGCGTAAACTTAACCCCTTAAGGACCGGAGGTTTTTCCGTTTTTGCATTTTTGTTTTTTGCTCCTTGCCTTTAAAAAATCATAACTCTTTCAAATTTACACCTAAAAATCCATATGATGGCTTATTTTTTGCGCCACCAATTCTACTTTGTAATGACGTCAGTTATTTTGCCCAAAAATCTATGGTGAAGCGGGAAAAAAAATCATTGTGCGACAAAATTGAAAAAAAAACGCTGTTTTGTAACTTTTGGGGGCTTCCGTTTCTACGTAGTAAATTTTTCCGTAAAAATGACACCTGATATGTATTCTGTAGGTCCATACGGTTAAAATGATACCCTACTTATATAGGTTTGATTTTGTCGGACTTCTGGAAAAAATCATAACTACATGCAGGAAAATTAATACGTTTAAAATTGTCATCTTCTGACCCCTATAACTTTTTTATTTTTCTGTGTATGGGGCGGTATGAGGGCTCATTTTTTGCGCCGTGATCTGAAGTTTTTAACGGTACCATTTTTGCATTGATAGGACTTATTGATCGCTTTTTATTCATTTTTAAATGATATAAAAAGTGACCAAAAATGCACTATTTTGGACTTTGGAATTTTTTTGCGCGCACGCCATTGACCGAGCAGTTTAATTAATGATATATTTTTATAATTCGGACATTTCCGCACGCGGTGATACCACATATGTTTATTTTTATTTACACTGTGTTTTTTTTTTTTATTGGAAAAGGGGGGTGATTCAAACTTTTAATAGGGGAGGAGTTAAATGATCTTTATTCACTTTTTTTTTCACTTTTTTTTTGCAGTGTTATAGGTCCCATAGGGACCTATAACACTGCACACACTGATCTTCTATGTTGATCACTGGTTTCTCATAAGAAACCAGTGATCAACGATTCTGCCGCATGACTGCTCATGCCTGGATCTCAGGCACTGAGCAGTCATTCGGCGATCGGACAGCGAGGAGGCAGGTAGGGGCCCTCCCGCTGTCCTGTCAGCTGTTCGGGATGCCGCGATTAGCCGCGGCTATCCCGAACAGCTCGACTGAGCTAGTCGGGAACTTTCACTTTCACTTTTAGCCGCGCGGCTCAGCTCTGAGCGCGTGGCTGAAGGGTTAATAGCGTGCGGCGCCGCGATCGGCGCTGCGCGCTATTAGAGGTGGGTCCCGGCTTCACTATGACGCCGGGCCCGCCGTGATATGACGCGGGATTACTGTGTAACCCCGCGTTATATCGGAAGAGCAGGACCAAGGACGTACCGGTACGTCCTTGGTCCTTAAGGGGTTAAGGACACAGCGCATTTAGGGCCAATGAATTTTATACTTTGTAATACCAATTATACTTTGTAATACCATCACTCAGTTTACCATAAAATGTATGGCAAACCCAAAAAAATATTGTGTGAGGAAATTGAGAAGTAGGGTGCGTTCACACTGAGTAATTCAAGAGGAATTTACTCGAGTAATTTCTCTTGAATTCTCCGCTCCAAATGAATGCACATCCCCTCTGCCCATTGACTTTAATGTTATTTCTGCTGTCCTGTTCACACTGCGGAAATTCTGCTAGCAGAATTCCGATGCTGAATTCCGTTCCGCTTGAAGAAAGAACATGTTCATTCTTCAAGCGGAATCCACTAGCAGAAATCAATAGAAGTCAATGGTAAAAAAAAAATTCCACCCAAATTTCGCGTGCAATTGGCGCGGAAATGGCTGAAAAACCCTTCACTTCTTTCTCCCCCATTTCCGCTCGAATTTTGCGCAAAAATAAATAAATTTTTTCCGCCAGTAAATTTTTCGGCGTGAATTACTCTTCATTTACTCCTTGTGAACACACCCTTAAACTGACATTTTGGAGGGTTTCATTTTTACGCTGTACACTTTACAGTAAAAATTCAATGTTTTCTTTATTTTGCGGGTCAATATGAATAAAATGATACCCATGATTACATTTTCTATTACTGTACTGCTTTAAAAAAAACTCAAGATTTTTTCACAAAATAAGTCTGTTTATTACTGTCCTATTTTGACCACCTATAACTTTCTCATTTTTCCGTGTACTTGGGTGTATGAGGGCTTATGTTTTGCGTAGTGATCTGTAGTTTTTTTTGTACCACTTTTGCATATATGTGACTTTTTGATTGCATTTTTTTTTTTTGGGGGGGGGGGGGAAAGTGACCAAAACACAGCAATTTTGGACTTCCTTTTTTTTTATTTTTTAACGTTTACACTGTTCACCATACGGAATCATTTACATTATATTTTTATAGTTTGGACATTTAAGCATTCGGCAATACCAAATATGTTTATTTTATTTTTTTTATGCTTTTTTGGGGTCAAATGGAAAAAAGTGGCGATTTAAATTTTTCACCTTTTCTTTTTTTTTTTACTACTTTTTATGTCCCCATAGGGGGCTTTTTATAGCAATAATTTGATTGCTAATACTGTTTAGTGCTATGCATAGCACTGATCAGTATTATCGGCGATGCTCTGATCTGCTCAATCTCAGACCAGATAAGAAGACCCCTGGAGACGGCCGGAGGCAGGTGAGGGGATCTCAGGCCGCCATGTTGGATGATCGGATCCCGCGGCAGTGTCGCAGGCAATCCTATCATCCATTCAAAGTGCCACATTGCAGCAAAAAGACAAAAGGCACAGCGCTCCATGGTGTAGTAAAAGAGTGACCTGTGAGGTGACAGTAAGTAATAGGGCGGCCGCTCACCTGGTAGTGTTGTGTACCCACATACACAACAATGGTGAGCGCATGTAGTGTCCACAGCCAGCCGGCTAGACAAAGAGCAATGCAAAGATGGACTTCAATGGAGATGTCGGCTTAGAGAGGCGCAGGTCACAGGACAATCAAGGTAAGTAAAAGCAAGGGTAGTTTATTCTCCCAACATGCAACGTGTTTCACTGCAGCAGCAGCTTCATCAGGCATAACAAGGAATATATGGATGAGGGATTTATCAGAATGGTGAGAGGACACGTCAGAGGGAAAAGCGGTGGATGGAGGGGGGGGAGGAGAGAGGAGGGGAGGGGGAAACGGGTCATCTCACCAGCGGACAAATTCAACATTTACAGATATGTATGGTGCATAAACTTTATATATAAAAAAACAATATATAATAATTAAAAGTATGTAAAAAAAGAAGTATATATAAAAAATATATATATATATAACGAATGAGAAAATAGAGAGCGGTCGCGGAGAATTCAGCGAGCATTCTCTATGGTCTCATTCAAACCATGCGGTAATAAAGTAGACAAAGTAAAAATCCAATATGACTCACGATTAATTAAATATTGAAAACGATTTGGTTTAGAGAGTGGAACAGATTCAAGAATAATTAAACGAAGAGACGATATGTCATTTTTGTGCACATGAGTGAAATGACGTGACACACTATGAAGTGTGAATTTATTCTTAATGTTGGATCTATGCTTAGACATACGGCAGCGTACCGTTTGAATCGTGCGTCCGTCATATTGTAAATTGCAACTACAAGATAATAAATATATTGCAAATTGTGTGTTACAGTTAAAACCTTGTTGAATTTTAAAAGATTTTTTAGTGTAGGAAGAAGAAAATTTGTCAGTAAATGGATCCATCATGTTGCAGCATAAGCAACGGATCTTATTGCACGGTGAGCAACCCAAAGAAGAGGATAAAACGGACATGTTAGTAGCTGAAATATTTTTGAATCTATTGGGAGCTATTAGGTTTTGAAGGTTTTTACATCTTCTATAAGTAATGCCCGGCTTCGAGGGGACTATATCCTTGAGGATCGGATCGCTCCGAATGATATGCCAATTTTGATGATATGCAAATTCTGAGATATTGACCATAAGGGACTCCTTTTAACCAACTGGGATAATGAGCACTAGTGTAATCTAAAAAAAACTATTAACGTCAACAGATTTGAAATGAGTTTTGGTATGTATCTGTCCCATATTGTTGATTATTTCCAGATCTAAAAAATTAATATTAGTGGATGAAAAATGAATAGTAAATTGTAAACCCCAGGTATTGGAATTTAGATGGTAAACAAAATCATAAGCTTGTTTTTCTGTACCTGTCCAAAGAAAGAATAAATCATCAATATAGCGTCGGAAAAATAATATATGTGGTTAAAAGATCAGAGACTGTGCTATGTGGACGGCCTCAAATGCCCCCATAACTAAAAATCATACAGAGGATGCAGAGGAGGACAATCCACTAAACATAAATCCATCTGCTCTCAAAAAGAAAAAAGAAAATTATTTAATTTATCCTCCTATATTTTGGCAAATAATGAATCTTTTTGCCCGGTGTCCAACCCCAATCAATTTCAATTGTTCCTTGATTTAAACCAGTACATTAGAAAACTTACTCTCACTAGGCACTTTTCTATTCAGCATAATGTGAACAGGGTTGAAGAACCCTCTCCTGTTCAAGCTGATAAATCTTTTACTTATATTACATCTTTTAAACATGTAAGTACCCATTGCACCATCAGGGGAATTATTTAGAGACATTTTATTCTGTTGTCATGACTGAATTTAATCTTATTAAAAAACAAGATATTGATTTCTATAGCAGTGATAACCTGACCAAGATGGAACGTCAGGCTATTAGAACCTTACGAAATAATGATCAAATTATTATACGCCCGGCCGATAAGGGGGGAGGGATTACCATTCTTAATCGCGGGGACTATATTCTTGAGGCACGGAGAATTCTTTCTGATACTATTACATAGTTCTTCCTTCAGATCCGTCAAAAAATTTTCATGAAATTTACACTAATAATATCAACGCAGCATCCCATAAAAACATTTTCAATAAAAAAGAATTAGCCTTTCTTACAGTCAAACATTTTTCTTTACCCAATTTTTATTATTTACCTAAATTACATAAAAATTCCGTCAATCCACTCGGCCGCCCTATTATTTCTGGTGTTTCTTCCCTTACATCTAATCTGTCCCATTTTGTTGATTTATTTTTACAACCATATGTTTTAGACTTACCATCTTACCTCAGAGATTCTTCTGAACTACAACAAATTAATTTACCAACATCATTTTCGTTTTTTAACCCTTGATGTTTGTTCTTTATATTCTAACATTAACACCGATTTAGGTTGTTAATGTTATAAAAGACATCTTATTTGGTGACAATTCTTTACAGCCTGATCAAGCATCTTTTTTGTTACAGTCTATTTCATTTATCCTTAAACATAATATTTTTTCATTTAATGACATCATTTATCAACAGATCAGAGGCTGCGCTATGGGGACGCACTTCGCCCCCAGTTATGCTAATTTAGTTATGGGGGCATTTGAGGCCATCCACATAGCACAGTCTCTGATCTTTTTACCACATATATTATTTTTCCGACGTTATATTGATGATTTATTCTTTCTTTGGACAGGTACAGAAAAACAAGCTTATGATTTTGTTGACCATCTGAATTCCAATACCTGGGGTTTACAATTTACTATAAATTTTTCATCCACTAATATAAATTTTTTAGATCTGGAAATAATTAACAATATGGGACAGATAAATACCAAAACTCATTTCAAATCCTGTGACGTTAATAGTTTTTTAGATTACACTAGTGCTCATTATCCCAGTTGGTTAAAAGGAGTCCCTTATGGTCAATATCTCAGAATTTGCAAAAATTGCACTACCAATCACGATTTTTCTTTACAGGAACAAATATTGAAACAACTTTTTTTTATCAAAAGGTTATCCAAGTTCAATTTTATCTCAGGCATATCACAGTGTTAAAGATAAAACACAGGTAAATTTTAACACTTTGAATAAACAGAAAGATAAAAAAGAAAATAATCATTTCAAATATAATTTTATCACTAATTATAATAGAGCGGCTCCTTTAATACATAAAATCATTAAGCAAAATTGGCATATCATTCGGAGCGATCCGATCCTCAAGGATATAGTCCCCTCGAAGCCGGGCATTACTTATAGAAGATGTAAAAACCTTCAAAACCTAGTGGCTCCCAATAGATTAAAAAATATTTCAGCTACTAACATGTCCGTTTTATCCTCTTCTTTGGGTTGCTCACCGTGCAATAAGATCCGTTGCTTATGCTGCAACATGATGGATCCATTTACTAACAAATTTTCTTCTTCCTACACTAAAAAATCTTTTAAAATTCAACAATGTCTTAACTGTAACACACAATTTGCAATATATTTATTATCTTGTAGTTGCAATTTACAATATGTCGGACGCACGATTCAAACGGTACGCTGCCGTATGTCTAAGCATAGATCCAACATTAAGAATAAATTCACACTTCATAGTGTGTCACGTCATTTCACTCATGTGCACAAAAATGACATATCGTCTCTTCGCTTAATTATTCTTGAATCTGTTCCACTCTCTAAACCAAATCGTTTTCAATATTTAATTAATCGTGAGTCATATTGGATTTTTATTTTGTCTACTTTATTACCGCATGGTTTGAATGAGACCATAGAGAATGCTCGCTGAATTCTCCGCGACCGCTCTCTATTTTCTCATTCGTTATATATATATATATATATATATATATATATTTTTTTTTTTTATATATACTTCTTTTTTAAAAAGCAAAATCATCGGTAGTTGCAGTATCTTGTAATACCTTTTTTATTGGACTAACAAGATTTTGTAGAGACAAGCTTTCGGGATTCCTCCCTTTATCAAGTCATAAGCATTTCTGAGCTCACAAGGAGAAAACACAGGTTCTATCTCACAAAATATGCAGGGGTTAAAACAACATTAGTGGAGAATGGACATTAAGTTGGGCCATAAATTGTATAGCAATAGGACGATAGATACAGATATCTGTATCTATCGTCCTATTGCTATACAATTTATGGCCCAACTTAATGTCCATTCTCCACTAATGTTGTTTTAACCCCTGCATATTTTGTGAGATAGAACCTGTGTTTTCTCCTTGTGAGCTCAGAAATGCTTATGACTTGATAAAGGGAGGAATCCCGAAAGCTTGTCTCTACAAAATCTTGTTAGTCCAATAAAAAAGGTATTACAAGATACTGCAACTACCGATGATTTTGCTTTTTGCATCACTGGACTAATACGGCTACTCCTAACTAATCTTCTTTTTTAACATACTTTTAATTATTATATATTGGTTTTTATATATATAAAGTTTATGCACCATATATATCTGTGAATGTTGAATTTGTCCGCTGGTGAGATGACAGTCATTTCTCATTATTCCCGTTTCCCCCTCCCCTCCTCTCTCCTCCCCCCTCCATCCACCCCGTTTCCCTCTGAGGTGTCCTCTCACCATTCTGATAAATTCCTCATCCATATGTTCCTTGTTATGCCTGATGAAGCTGCTGCTGCAGTGAAAAGCGTTGCATGTTGGGAGAATAAACTGCTTTTACTTACCTTGATTGTCCTGTGATCTGCGCCTCTCTAAGTCGGCATCTCCATTGAAGTCCATCTTTGCATTGCACATTGCCGCAAATGCCGTGATCTGTATTGATCACAGCATCTGAGGGGTTAATGGTGGACATCAGCACAATAACTGATATCTGCCTTTACTGGCGGTTACCTACCTTGCATGATGCGAGCGCCATTCTGGTGCTCGTGTCATGTACGGGATGTAAATGTGTGATGTCACTTCAAAGTACAATTGGTCCTGCATAAAGCAAGCCTCAAATGGGTCTGTAGGTAGAAAATTGAAAGAGTTGTGGCTATAGAAAAAAAAACGAAATTGCAAAAATGAAAAATCGCTCAATCAGGGTTAAGACTTTCCATAAATAGATGACTTTAACGTCTTTCTTTTCTGTCTATGTGAATTTACACTGTATTTTGCTATCATTTTATTTTTCCAGACATGCAAGACAGTCATGGCATCCACGAACTCCAGATAGGTTTAGTAGAACAGTCACCCGCAAGATATTTCGTGCACGTTTGAATGAATGGCGCATTGCCCTTCAAGAATGGGATCTCCCAAAAGATGGAACTGATGACCGCCAACCATTGTGAGTAGCTTTGTTGTAACTTGTGCATTATGTCAAGTGGCTAGTTCTTGCCAAACTCTCCCAGCATTATACATATGCATACCCATGGATACTGAAAATAAAATTTAAAGGTTATTCGGGGGAACTAAACCCATAGCCTATCATTTCCCTCTCAACAACCTATTTAATTGTCTAAATATCATTCATCAGCTATATAGAGTTTCCCCTCTTTGGTTTTCCCTTACTTGCTTGAAGTGAGAGAATGAAATCATCCAGCTATCCACTCTCTCTGTCCAAATCCCTCTCTGAAAGCAGCCCCCACCCTCATGAGATACACAGACCATGTGGTTTCTGCCCTTTACTGATTGATCATGCTCTCTTTAGTGCTGGTAGGTGTGTGTAGTCTCAGCCAATCAGATACCGAACCTCTCTCAGAGTAGAAGTGTGGGGGCTTCTCTCAGAGAGTGAGCTGCTGGCAGAGCAGAACTGCAATGATTGCTTGGAAATCTAGGCAAGGAGAAAGAAGGTAGCAAAGAATATCATGAAGCCAGAGAAGACCACATGAGCCATGCATATTGGGCAGGATGGTTTACAGGGAACATAACCAGGAAGTATGGCTTTGGAGCTTTTTGAGATATATATATATGTATATATATATATATATATATATATATATATATATATATATATACACACATAAATATACACTTCCCTGAAGAACCCCTTTAAAGGAGTATGGAGTCCCTGGAGATCCTGGAGTCTCTATTACATTAAGGAATTTCCAGGATTTAAAAACAAAAGAAAAACATAGTTGCTTTCTTCCAGAAACAGTGCTACTCTTGTCCTCAGTTCGTCTGTGGTATTTCAACTATGTTCCATTGAAATGAATGGAGCCAAGATGTAATTCTACACAAGAACCCAAGGACAGGTGTGGCGCTGTTTTTATAAGAAAGCAACTGTGTTTTTAAAACACTAGATAAGCCATTTTAGGCTAAGTTCACACATCCGAATTCCACTGGAAATGCCACAGAAATGTACTGCCGTTGACTTCAATGGGTTTCCGCTGTCCCATTTACACATTTAAAAAATTTTTAATATCTTTTTATAAATTTTTCAGAATTTTGGGCAGAATCTCATTGAACTCATTGGTGCTTCGAAATTTGGTGGCTTTCTGTGTTTTGAGCACACAGTAATTCCACCGGAATTCCGCAATGCTGCAATAATTCCGCTGCAAGCCTTAGACTTCATTGCCGCTCTCGGAAATGTTCCTATAAGATTATAATTGACTGGCACTTCAGGCTCCTCATCCTATAGAATGGGGGGTTCCAGAGGAGTAGCATCTTTCACTAAGTGATGGTACGTCCTAATAATATACCATCGCTTTATAAAATGACAGTAACCCTTTGCCATCAATGTGGGTTACTGATTCAGTAAAGCAATGGATCGTCTACTACTACTACACAATTGTATTTACAACCACAATGGCCGTAAGAAACCTGAATCTATACTTGGTTCACACTGTAGTAGTGCAGTGCAGTAGTAGTAGTGCATACTATTGTTTTAAAGGAATTATCCAGGATTAGAAAAACAGAGCTGATTTCTTGTAAAAACAGCACCACTCCTGTCCTCAAGTTGTGTGTGGTATTGCAGCGCAGCTCCATGGAACTGAAAGGAGCTAAGTTGTAATACCACACACAACCTAAGGACAGGTATGGTGCTGTTTTGGGGGAAAAAATTGCTCTGTTTTTCTATTCCTGGATAACCACTTTAACCTTAAATTATGTATTAATTAATTTTTTTGCTTTTCTCTTTTCAGTTCTGGAGGTAAAACTGCATCTAAGTCTATCCCTGTAAGTAAAATAACTATTAAATTAATGCAGATAGCTGAGTAACTTTAACCCCATAAGAACTGATGGTTTTTGCACTTTCGTTTTTTTCCTCCTCACCTTTCCCTTTCAGTTTTGCACCTACAGATCCATATGATGGCTTTTTTTTTAGGTTTAAAAATGTCCTTCTGATCAGGCGTTGCTGATTCCGCCGCCGGGGTCCATGTCCCTGGTGGCGCATGGCCGCCTCTCAGTATTTCCTCATGTGGTGGGTGGCCCCGCCCTTCTCCTTCCCTGTTTAGCGTGCGAGCCGGGGGAGATCTGAGTTCCTCCTCCCAAGCTCGCGTGCTGATGACAGTCCTCTTGTCCCGCCTCCCTTCCCTGTTGCGAGGGCCGGTGTAGGACACTGTTTTGGCTCCGGCGGCAGCTTCCCAGCGGGAGCTCGTGGTCCTCTATTAACCCCTCTAGAGCGGCGGCTTGACAGGCTATTATAGCTCACTGTGAGCCGTCGCCCCTCCGGAGGACAGTCCTGCGCTTATGGGCAGCTCTTGCTAAGTGCCCTGCGCCCACTGCCCCCTTCCCTGTGTAGGGCCGGAGTCCGTACTTTACTGTGTAAAAAAAAAATATATACATAAATAAATAAATGGATGTGTGTATGTATGTGTGTGTGTATATTTGTATATATATATATATATATATATATATGTGTGTGTAAATGTGTGTGTGTGTATAAATATGTATATACACATTTATTCTTGGTCACTCAAACCATTTGTTGGTGTTTCCACCCTTTTGTGGCCAACACCTGAATTGCAGTTTTATTCTATTGCTCCCTTCATGAGAAATCCACCGTGGCTGGCTGTTCCCGGGGACTCAGGTTCCCTTGGAATCAGGGGTCATGTTCCAGTTCCCTTACGTGACTAGTGATGCGGACTCCCTCATCCGGCGCACGGTCCTCAGGGGAATTTTCCGGTGGGCATGAATTAGACCTGAATTTATTTTGCAGGGGTCTGCCGTGGCTCACTCTTGGTACCCCGCTATTGGAGCGAGATGCCTTATGCATTCATCGGCTCCTGTATAGGCGACGGCAATTCCGATACCTCACTACTGTTGGAGGTGTCCAACGGCGTGTTCCATTGTCTACTATTCCCGTTACCCAAACAGTGGTCTGCGTGTTTTACTACACCGCCTGTCATACATCAAATTGCTGATGTGTCTGCGGCTGGAGTTCCAGTACCTCACTACTGGGTGAGGTGCAGATGGGATAATCTGTTGTCTTCTATGGGCCTATACCATTAAGCCGGACGTTGGTCTGCATGGTGGCCTACGCTGCCTGTCCTACATAAACAGCTGGTGTATCCACATCTTGCGTTCCAGCACCTCTCTGCAGTGTGAGGTGTCTGACGTAACGTTCCATTATCTACTATGGACCCATTCCTGTAAGCCGGACAGTTGTCCGCATGGTTTCCCTGTAACCGCCTCTCAACATCCCACGGCTGTTATACTGCGGTTGGAGTTCCGGTTCCTCTCCGCTGTGTAAGGTGCAGACGGACCAACTACTTGCCTACTGTGGACCCCTACCAGTCAGCCGGACAGTTGTCGGCATGTTTTCCTACACGGCCTGTCACCCACCACTCGGCTGACGTCTCTGCGGTGGGAATTCCGGTACCTCAATGCGCTGCGAGGTGCCGACGGAATGGCTCGTTGTCTTCTCTAGGCCCAAACCAGTTAGCCAGACAGTTGTCTGCATGATTCCCCGCAACCGCCTGTCACCCGTAACACGGCTGGCATGTCTGCGGTTGGAGTTCTGGTACCTCTCTACTGTGCACGGTACTGACGGACCGACTCCCTGTCTTTACGGACCCATACCAGTAAGCCAGACAGCTGTCTGCATGGTTTCCTACTCCTACGGTCACCCATTATATGGCTGACAAATCTACGGTTGGAATTCAGGTATCTCCCTCCTATGTGAGGTGCCCGACGGGGTGCCTCATTTCCTCCTATGGGCCCATGCTAGTGAGCCTGACAAGGGTCTGCATGTTGGTCTATACCGCATGTCCTACATCAGACAGCTGAGGTACACTGGGTGGCTAGGTACTCCGCTTTTCTGTGTGGTGCCGACGGAATAGAACTTTATCAGTTAGTCAGTCGGTTGTCTGCGTGGTCTCCTATGTCCGCCTGTCACCCCTCACTTGGCTGCTGTTCCTGCGTTTTGAATTTCCGGTACCTCACTACTCTATGAGGTGTTCGTCGGAGAGTCTCCAGTACTGACCTACGCCGCCTGGCATACATTAACCGGCTGTGTCTGCAGCAGGAGCCTCGGTAACCCACTGTTTTACGGGGTGCCGACTAGGGGTGTGAATCGCCAATAATTTGGCGATTCGATTCGAATCGCGATACCAGGGTGGCGATTCAATATATCGCAATATATCGCGATACTGTCATGTTGGCGATATATCGCGATATATCGCGATATTCCCTATTAAAAGCTTGGGAAAACTTATTCTAGCTGAGAAAGAACAAGGTCCCGCGAGAGTTGTCCTGTGAGTGCGTACGTTCTCCTTCCTGTTTGTTCTGAGTCTGTAGTCTCGCGGTAGCAGCCTGCGAGTGGGACAGAGCTGATAACAGGTACACTGCCAACTAGTGGTCAGGAGTTTAAGTGTTATAAAAAAAATAAGACAGACAAATAGGACTGTGACTCAGTGAGTGAAATACAGTAAATGTTAATTATAATAATTTATAAAAAACATTGATTCTCAGAATTTTAAAATCGATTCAGTATCGCGGAACAAAAAATCGCGATAATCGCGCAAATCGATTTTTTCTTACATCCCTAGTGCCGACGGTCTGGCTCATTGTCTACTCTGGACCTGTCCAGGTTAGCTAGGCTGCAGTCTGCATGGTTCCCTATGCCACCTCTCACACATCACATGGGAAGTACCGATGGGATGAATAGTTGTTTTCTATGAATCCCTGCCAGTAAGCCAGACAGTGGTCTGCGTGGTTGCGTACACCGCCTATCATCCATCAAATGGCTGATGTATCTGCGCCTGGGGTTCTGGTTCCTCACTTCTGAGCGCAGTGCCGTTGGTATGCATAGTTGTCTTCCGTGGATCCATACCAGTGAGCCAGACAGTGTCTGCATGGTTGCCTACATCTGCATGGTTCTCTACACCGCCTGTCCTCCATCAAACAGCGGGTGTATCTGCTTCTGCAGTTTCGGTTCCTCGCTACTGTGTGAGGACCGCGGTGGTCCCAATCAGCCCGATCGAGCTGCCAGGAAAGGTTTATTTTCACTTTAGACGTGGCGATCAACTTTGATCGCCGCATCTGCAGGGTTAATACCGAGCATCACTGGTACCGGCCACTCGTTAGCTGCCGGGGCCGGCCCGATATGACGCAGGGTTACCTTGTCACCCTGCATTATATCGGGGGAGCCGTTAAGAGGTTAAGGCTATGTTCACATGGCGTAATTTCCCAGTGGAATTATGCAGGAATATCCAGTTCGAAAATTCCGCTGCAGCAGCAGATTTCAAGGGGAATCTGCTGCTCTGTGCACACGGGGGAATTTCTTCAGCAAAAAATCTCGAAATCCCAATTCCGGTATCCACACAAAGACCAGTCATGTCTATTCTTTCTGCAGATTCTGCTCAGAAACGCATGAGAAGGCACATTTCTGAGTAGCCCTATCACCTGGAATTGGCCATGTGAACATGGCCTAAGACTGTTCACACACAGTAACCTATGCCGTTTTTAGCTATAATTTACAGTTTTTACGGTAAAATTGCCCTTTTACCCCCCCCCCCCTTTTAATGTATTTTATTGTAGTTAGTGGAAAAACCATCAAACAAGATGTAAAATAAAAGCTGAAGTTTCAATGTCGTTAAATAAAATTTTTTTTAATGAGTAGTCCCTCCCAAGGGTGTGTTAAAATGGGCTACATGCATTTTGATGAAACAAAAGCATAAGTCTATTTGCAAAGAACTGTGAACCGGAGTCATTGTAGAAGGAGCAGGATGGGGACAGAGATGCCGCAGACTGTGTCCATAATGTATGTATATGTGGAGACCCTTACATCTGAGCCTTGTATTGACATGTTTAATAAGATTAAACTGTAGAAATTTGTAGAAACTTTACTTGTTTTTTTTCTTGTGTGTTATGCTGCACTCGTGCTTTTTTTTTTTTTAATACATATACTTATAGGTTAAAACATTACTGTCATTTAATAAAACTTTTGACACGTCGCACAAACATATCAAAAGTTTAGATTGGTCTGGGTCTAAAAGTTGAGCTCCCCTCCAATTATTATATAAAGCCAGGCGAAGTGCATGGCAGCGCTCTTCACTCTCCAACTTGGTGCTCAATGCAGAAGACGGTCTCTGGAGACTCTAATGCAGCCCATCTATTGCATTAAGAGGGACTGAGCTGGGAAGTAAAGCTCATTGCCGCATGCTTCACCTGGCTATATTTAAAGATGATGTCCAGTATTAAGAAATGTATCCTCTATCCTCCAACCGCTGGGACCCATCCCCCCGTAATCTGCTGTACGGGCCCTGATTTAGCCCCTGGTGAGCTGCGCTGTGTGACGTTTTGCACACAGCAGGTCAGCTGGTACGAATGCCCCCCCACCCCCCTCCATTCATCTCTATGGGAGAGGCGGAGACACAGCAACGCTGTGTCTCCGCCTCTCCCATAGAGATAAATGGAGGGGGGGGGGGGGGGGGTGCGTTTCGACCAGCTAACATGCTGGGTACAAAACTCGCTCTAGCAGCGCAGAGCCGGGGTCCCAGCGGTCAGACTATGTTGTGGATAGGGGATACATTTCTTAGCACTGGACATCTGCTTTAAAGATTTGATGGGATCTCAGCACTGAGACCCCGACCAATCTAAACTTTTGACATGTTTGTGCGCCATGTCAAAAGTTTCATTAAATGACCGTAACATTTAAGTTTTTTATTTTGCTATTGAGCACCAGTGAGGACAGGAATCAATGTGATGGCAGTCTTTGTACTGAGTTGCATAATATGTTGCCACAATATATTTAAAAGTTTATTTTTAAATATTTATAATTTAATGGGTTGTTTGTGTGTTTTTTTCAGAATATGTTGGCGCTATTTAACCCCTTAATGACCACGGACATAAATGTACGTCCTGGTTTGGCGGGACTTCTCGCACCAGGACATACATTTACGTCCTGTTTATGAACGCAAGCATCGGAGCGGTGCTCGCGTCATACACGGCAGGTTCTGGCAGCCAATCGTGCGGATGTCCGCCATTAACACCTCACATGCCGTGATCAATACAGATCACGGCATCTGCGGCAGTGCGGTACTTTGAATGGATGATCGGATCGCCCGCTGCGCTGCCGCGGCGAGCCGATCATCCAGCATGGCGGCCGGAGGTCCCCTCACCTGGCTCCGGCCCTCTACCGGGGTCTTCTGCTCTGGTCTGAGATTGAGCAGACCAGAGCAGAAGATCACCGATAATACTGATCAGTGCTGTGTCCTATGCATAGCACTGCACAGTATTAGCAATCAAAGGATTGCTATAGATAGTCCCCTATGGGGACACAAAAAGTGTAAAATAAAAGTTGAAAAATGTAAAATTAAAAAGTAAAAAAAAAGTGAAAAATCCCCTCCCCCAATAAAAATGTAAATTGTCAGTTTTTCCCATTTTACCCACAAAAAGCGTAACTTTTTTTTTTATAAACATATTTGGTATCGCCGCATGCGTAAATGTCCGTACTATCAAAATATAATGTTAATTATCCCGTACGGTGAATAGTGGAAACGTAAAAAATTTAAAAAGGCCAAAAATGCTGATTTTTTTTGTCACCTTTTTATTTAAAAGAAATGTATAAAAAATTATCTAAAAGTTTTATTTATGCAAATGTGGTATCGATAAAAAGTACAGATGATGGCGCAAAAAATGAGCCCTCATACTGCCCTATATACTTAAAAATGAAAAAGTTATAGGTGGTCAAAATAGGGCAATTTTAGATTATTGATTTTGTACAAAAAGTTTGATTTTTTTTAAGCGGTACAAAAATATAAAAGTATCTAGCCATGGGTATCATTTTAATCATATTAACCCACAGAATAAAGAACACATGTCATTTTTACCATAAAGTGTACAGTGTGAAAACAAAACCCTCCAAAATGCGCAAAATTGTGGTTTTCATTAAAATTTCCTCCCTAAAAAATTTTTTGGGGGGGGAGGGTTCGCCGTACATTTTATGGTAAAATGATAGGTTTCATCACAGAGTACAATTGGTCACGCAAAAAACAAGCCCTTATATTGGTCTGTAGATGGAAATATAAGAGAGTTATGGATTTTAGAAGGCGAGGAGGAAAAAACGAAAACGCAAAAATAAAATTGGCCTGGTCCTTAAGGTGAAAATGGGCTTGGTTAATTAAAATATATTGTTTTTATATTTATATTGGTTGTTTCTGGTTAAAGGTTGTTGTTTTTTTTTTTTTTTTTTTTCACCAATTATAATGTGCCCCCCTTTTTTCATCAATATAATGTTTCCCTACCTTTTTTTTTTCTTCCCAGCGTTTTATTCCCAGAATTCAACGTAGAAAATCGCGGTTTGATCAGCCACAGAAGGACAAGGACAAGCCGACCAATGTCAAGCAGTTGGAAGATGGTGAGAATTTTGTCATTATTTACATGGACCCCCAGAAGACTGTGTCAAATATACATCAAATATACATCTCATAAGAAAGGCAACGTATCACTGATTATGTAATAATGGGCATTTTGTAAAAAAAAAAATTCCCTTATCAGCTGCAGATCTAGAGAGGAAGTGGAGCAGTGTCCGGGAGCTGATCCGGGAGCACAGACAGAAGCAGCAGACGAGTGGGGCCTCTCCTTCCCGATTACCACCGACACCACATGCAGAGCAGCTGAGGTTTCTGGGTTGTTTTTCTTTGGTTCAATTTTTGGAATTGTAACCCCTTTCCAACATATGATGTCAATTAACGGCAGATGTCTGGTGGACGAAGGTTGGGGTGGGATCAGTAGCCAATCCTGCTCCATACACTGCGTGCCGGCGCAGGTGACACTCACTATTAGTGCTGACTGTTCAAATCACTACTTAAAGGGGTACTCCAGAGATGCACAGGTGGCGCGTGCTGACCCCTGCTCTGTGGCCAGGGCACCGGGCAGGAGATTGCGGGGACCGCCCTGTGAACTGTCACTTATCCCCTATCCTTTGGATAGGGCGCAATTTTCCTAAACGAGACTACTCCTTTAATGCTGATCTTTCGGAACCCCTTAGACTATGTTTGCATGCCAGAATTTCAGCCGAAAGATCCGAAAATCCACACCAAATTAATGCAGATGTGGAATTCCGCATCATTTCTTATCATTGCTTTATTTAAATTAGCCGCAGAATCCGCGCGATTTCCGCACGCGATCCACATTTTTTTTGTTGGGGGGGGGGGGGGGGGGGCATTCACCTTAACCCCTTAACGACAATGGACGTAAATGTACGTCACGATGCAGTGGAACTTAACGCACCATGACATACATTTACATCATGTACATGACGCGAGCACTTCACCGGTTTCGCATCATGCACGGCAGGTCCCGGCTGCTGTCATCAGCCAGGGACCTGCTGATGTCCGCCATTAACGCCTCAGATTCTGTGATCAGTACAGATCACGGCATCTGCGGCAGTGCAGGCGTTAAAATAGATGACTGGATCGCCCGCAGTGATGCCGCGATGATCTGATCATCAAACATTGTGGCCGGTGGCCCTTACCTGCTCCGGCCGTCTTCAGGTCTTCCCTGGTCTAAAATCGAGCAGAAGGTCGCTGATAATACTGATCAGTGCTAAGCCTATGCATAGCACTGTTCAGTATATGCAATCTAATGATTGCTAAAAATTGTCCCCTATGGGGACATAAAAAGTGTAAATAAAAAATAGTAAAAGCAAAACCTTCCAAAATTTGCTAAATTGCGGTTTTCTTTTCAATTTTCCCACATAGATAATATTTTTTTCGGTTGCGCCATACATTTTATGGTGAAATGAGTGATGTCAAAATGGACTTGGTCCTTAAGGGGTTAAAGGGCTTCCACAGCTGAATCCCGCAAAAATATAAGACATTAAAATTCTGCAGTGTGACTAGTACTGCGGAATCCCATTGAAGTTACTAAGGCTATAGACACATTTGTTGAGTGTGCTGCTAGTTGTGTTAATCTGGCGGACAGAGGACTGTTTTTAAGGATACTGTTTGCTGTGTTGCTGTTTATTATTTCCTATTTTTTGTCAAAAAAAAAATTTATGAAGAGAATTGGCTTGATAGTTTAGTATCCTTGTGGAAATAGGCAATGTCTGGTTATTAATTCTTCATGTTGAAGTTGGAGAATGACAAAGAATTCCACAATTTCTCTAAATCAGTGTTTTTTTTCCAAAACAGTGTGTCTCCAGCTGTTGCAAAACTACAACTCCCACATGCTGAACAACATATGGCAGGAGTACCAGGCACAGAAGTATTGAGACTAATCCAGAGTATTGATGCCCACAATGACCAGTTTGACCATTTCGGGAAAAGCATTGCTGCTCGTTGCCGCATCTTGCCCTCCAAAGTGCGTAGTGAACTTCAAGCCGTTATCGAGGGTGCGGTGGCAGCCTACGAACTGGCGGACCCTGCCCAGCTTCCTGCCTCTGCATATGTGGTGGATCTTATAAGGAACCTATGTGGCATCAGTCCCTCCCTTCCTACAGTGTCTTTGGCTCCCCAATTACCGCATGGGGCAACCGCCACCCAGACATCCCTCCTTTCTGTTTTTAACTCTGTCACTCTGTCCTCTCTTCCATCCCAACCACCTTCCCTCCGTCCTGCCCCCCAACCTGTCCCTCCTGCACCCCATCATTACCCCCAACATACCCCTTCTGCACCCCATCATTACACCCAACCTAGTTCTTCTGCATACAACCATCCTACCCCTCGTTATTACAATCAACCTGCTCCTTCTTCCTCTGTCCCCCCACCCAATGCTGCCTATTATTCAGCTCCTTATAAGCCACCATTTAAATAATACGCCATCACAATGCTCCGCCCACCCTCATGACCATTCCCTCCCTGTTGTCTAATGTTTTTTTTTTGTAGCGTTGCTTGAAAATATTAAAAAACAAATAACTTAATATAAAATAACACAACAAATTAATGTAAAATAAAACAATAACGAATTGATTTTGTAGCCAATAATTGTGTTTATTTTTTTTAACCCTTAAGGACAGGACATTTAGAGAATTTTTTGTCATTCTGGACAAAGGCTATTTTACATTTCTAAGGTATTTGGGTTTAGTTGTCATTTTCTTTCTCACCCACACAAATTCTGTATTGTTTTTCTATATTGTAAATTTTTTTTTTGTTGATACATGCAGCGGTTTTTGTGAAAAACTTTTTTTTCCTTATTTGTTATTTGATGGCATTTGTGGTAAAAAAAAATGATGGTATCTTTATTCTGCAGGTCGGTACAATTATGGTGATACCCAATTTATATAGCTCTTCATGTTCTTTTTCCATTTCACAACAAAATCTTTTCCCTCTTTTGTGTTGCCATGCTCCAGCAGACATGACTTTTATCGTCCAACACCAGTGTGAGGGCTAATTTTTTTGCGGGACGAGCCAGTAGTGACACAGCATCTATGGGGCTAAGGGTGCATTCACACCACTTTTTGCAGTACAGTTCCGTATCAGGTTTTTGATGAATAACGGATTCCTCAAAACCGGACTAAACTGTATCAAAATGTGAGTACAAATGTCAACCCGTATACGGTTTGAAAAATGATGTCCGGATGCATCAGTTTTTTAAGAAAAATTTTTAACTTTTTTAATTTTTCACTCCATTTTGAATAAAGTTTCACTTGTTTGATTAAAGTTCCAAGAAAAAAAACTGTGCAAAGTCAAAAACCAGATGGGACCGTACGCATATACTGTTCTGTACGGTTCCCATTGACTTCCATGTTGAAAAAAAAAAAAAAAAACGTATACGGTTTAATACGCTTTTTCACCCGGGCCAAAAAACGTGGTAGTCTACGGTTTTTGGGTATGGGAAAATAAACAGACAAATCCGTATAAGACGCAAAACGGACTAAACTGGATGATACGTTTGACATACGGTTTACGATGTTAAGTCAATGCATACGGTTTTCTATACGGTTTCGTGCGGTTTTTAACTTGAAACCATAAACGGGAACTGTATAGCAAAAACGTGGTGTGCGTGCACCCGAACACTGCCGAGACCGGCTCGACCATGGTCTTGTCAGCTGCAGCGGGATCCTGGCTTTGATTGACAGCTGGGTCCTGATTCTGAAAGATCACATATCGGTACTGGCATGTTTTTGCGTGACGGACGTGATCAGTCAAGTGTCTTTAAGGGGTTAATAGGGTAGAGGTAAAGCAGGTTTATTCCATATAAAAATTTATTATACACTAAGGGGGACATTTATCATTGAGTTTACCCCTTTTTCTTTTGTATTTTGTTGCGCAAAAATTTTACTTTCATTGCGTCTTTTTTGATAGAACATTTTCCGATGTTCTCTATGTGCTCGTGTACCGTAGAAAGAAAAATGCTTTACACACTAATTTACTATTGCACATTTTTTGTTTAGATATTAAAACTTTGCGCAAAGGCAACAGATTTTGCGCAAATATAGGACACCAAGGAGGGCACGTACCAATGTGTCAGACGGTAGAAACAAGAAGGAATGTCTGTTTGCACACGGTTGATACATTTTAAACAATTTCTACCTCACACCGACATTGATAAATCTCCCCATAAGAGTGGATAAGTGACTCGTGCAGGTTTCAGTGGGATAAACCTTAGTTTCTTTTATCTGCCATCCTGGACTGTTTTCCTTTACCCTATTGTAAGCGCTAGTGTTGTCCTTCACCATCTGAGTGCGGAGCGCGCTACTCCAGGTGAGCTGGGAACTCTCTTTTTCAATGTTTTTAACAATTTGATAGATTTTGATTTATGTGTAATGGCGGGGGGGCCAATGGACTTTTGTCTAGTATCCTAGACATGTCCACAAATGGAAAAATGTGTCCTTTTGCAAAGGTTTTGACTTCAGATATTGAACTAAGTACTTTATGACATATGTTCACACTACGGATATGTCGCTGAATCTCCACTCTCTGGCGGGAGCGGTAGGACCGCGCGGCACTGCGCCGTCACCATTGGTGGCTATGCAGTGCTCGCGGATTTCCACACAAAGAATGAGCATGTTCTTTCTTTGCGCAGAACATTTTCAGTGGCGGAATTGTCCGCCGCTGAAATTCTGCTGTGTGAACGGGTCTCGCATAAGACCCATTCACACTGATAATGTTCACAGTATGTAATTCTTCTCGGCAATTCCACAGTGTGAACATATTATTAGGATTCTAGCATCTTTGAGGCCAAAGGTACACTTTGTCGTTTAACCCCTTAAGGACCAATCCCGTTTTAGCCTTTAGGGGTTTTGTTTTTTCCTCCTCCCCTTTTAAAAATCATAATGTTTTAAATTTTCCACCTCCAGACCCATATAAGGGCTTGTTGCCTTTATATGCTTGATGCTAACGTTCACTGTGCGGAACTCCGCTCATGGAATTCTGTGGGAATTCCGCAGTGTGAACATACCCTAACTGTATAGCCAAAAATAAAAAAGTAGTGTAGGTTTTGGCCTCTGTAATAGGGTTGGGCGGTATACCGGTTCATACCGAATACCGACATTTTTGGGCTGCACGATATGAATTTTTCCCATACCGCAATACCGGTTGGGCCCCTCCCCCTTGGAAATTAGTTATCAGCCCAGTGCAGCGCTGTCCCCACATCGGGGAACTAATCATATGTTACCCGCCAGCGCTGTTCTGCTCCCCCCCAATTAATTATCAGCCCAGCGGGGTAGTACTCACATATGTCACCCGCAAGCACTGCCCTCCTCCTCTTTTTTGGGGGCCGCCGGCGCTGGAACCCACTGTACGCCAGTGGTCTCCAACCTGCGGACCTCCAGATGTTGCAAAACCAAAACTCCCAGTGCTGTCCGGGCATGCTGGGAATTGTAGTTTTGCAACAGCTGGAGGTCCGCAGGTTTGAGACCACTGCTGTACGCTGTATCCCTATACCCGGGCTGCAAAAGATAAAGAAAATAAACTTTAACTTACCTACGTCGGCCTCACGCTGTTCCTTGGGACTGGAACGTCGGACAGCCGTCAGCCTATCACCGGCCGCAGCGATGTCCCGCCCCAGCCAGTGATAGGCTGAGCCCACTGTCATGTAAGGAGCTCTGGCCGGCTTCTTACATGACAGTGGGCTCAGCCTATCACTGGCCGAGGCGGGACATTGCTGCTGACGGCTGTCCGACGTTCCAGTCCCATGGAACAGCGTGAGGCCGACGTAGGTAAGTTAAAGTTTATTTTCTTTATCTGTTGCAGCCCGGGTATAGGGATACAGCATACAGCAGTGGTCTCAAACCTGCGGACCTCCAGCTGTTGCAAAACTGCAACTTCCAGCATGCCCGGACAGCTGTTGGCTGTCCGGGCATGCTGGGAGTTGTAGTTTTGCAACATCTGGAGGTCCGCAGGTTGGAGACCACTGGCGTACAGTGAGTTCCAGCGCCAGCAGCCCCCAACAAAGAGGAGGAGGGCAGTGCTTGCGGGTGACATATGTGAGTAGTACCCCGCTGGGCTGATAATTGGGGGGGAGCAGAACAGCGCTGGCGGGTAACATGATTTGGGGGTGGGGGGGGTGAAAGAAATACCGTTATATACCGTGGAACCGCCATAAGTTACAAAAGTACAGTGATACACATATTTGGTCATACCGCCCAGCTCTACTCTGTAAGTAGTGCTTGACCTTTTAATATGTATCCTAGAGATTGGTGTTGTCCCAATTACACTAAAACCCCTAAAGTCAAAAATTTTTACATTAACCTCTTAATGACTTATGATGTATATATCCCTTATGGCTCTGTTAAGAGTGTATGTAGGGGGCTTGGGACATGAGCCTGCTCAATACCTGGCAGCTTACAGCAGCTTTCACCAATGGAGGGCTGCTATTAAAAAGTGATCTCTGTTGCCGGCTGATGACTATTTAAATGCGGCATTTAAACAATGTTCGGTGCGCGTCATTGGCGGTGCAGTGGCTGGATCGGCTGCTTTGCAGGCAGATGAAATGTTATGACAGCTCAATGCCTGTAGTAGACCTTTGTGGATGTGGTGACTGAACATTCTGCCATAGACAGGCTGAACCAATAGATCACTTATTGATCAATGTAATTCTATAGTATAATGTTAATCTGTATGAGCAATGAAATGACTGTTCATATAAGTCCCCTTGGACAACTAAAAAAGTGTTTAAAAAAAATAAAAAATTAAAAAAATCTTCCGCCCATAATAATCCAATCACTGCCCGTTTCCCATTTTTTAAAAAACAAACAAACCAAAAGTAATAAAAAAAAGAAAAATTAAACATATTTGTTATCGCAGTGTGACGATTTATCTGAACTATTAAAATATAATATTCTTGATCTCACAATGGTGAACGGCGTAAACAAAACAAAAAAAAATCATGTTTTAGTTTTTTTTTTTTTTTTTGTCACATCCTCCAAAAAATGGAATAAAAAGTCAGATCTACACCCGATTGGTTATCGATAGAAAATTACAGATCAAAGCTCATTCACAAAAAATGAGCCCCCCACACAGCTTTGTTCAGAAGGAGGCCTACAGGAAGTGGTGTAGTCCTCTCATTGTCATTATGGTGCTGTCTCAGCAGCTCCCTGGCTTTTTCCTCCCACGCCAATGTATCATCCTCTACTAGCTATGTGTGGCTGGATCTTGTCTCTGAGCTAAATCTCCTCCCTGAGTGATGTTATCACCTGTGACCAGCCCCTACAGCTAAATGAACATCTGTCATATACACATATTCATATTCACGCCCCCTCCCATAGACTTGCATTGAGGGGGCGGGGCTATGACGTCACAAGCTCCCGTCCCCAACGCCGCAGTTTGTTCCAAACGCTGAGCAGCGGAGTACCCCTTTAAGGATTAATGGAGTTGTTAATCCAACACAATACAGCTTCTTTGGTTAAGATAGAAGAGGAAATTGAAAGGATTCAGGGTCAGATTATGAAAGACTCGTCCAACCAATTGGAAAAGATTAATGCCTGTTTAGATCCAGATTTTTTAGAGATGGGAAAAGGAGATTGGGGAGGTGAAAACTAAAATGTTTGGTGCCAAAACCGTGGCTGGGCTGGTATAGATTTTCTCTCAGGTCCAGATCTGGATCTGTTTCATCCACTAGGTCTGGAGGTGACCACCAAAAATCTGAGATTTGAGGCCAAGGGGTGAACAAAGGAGACAAAATCAACTAAGAAACAGCTTAATTGGGAAACAAGACCAATATGGAGGTAATTTACCTTCTTTGATGCGCAGTTAGAGGTACTCTCCATGGGTCTAACATTCTCCCCCACTTTTTGATGTTTTCACAGTAATGAAAGAAACTTCAGTTATTTTCAAGTTAATACTTGAAACCCTACAGAACCTAAATTTGCAAGTTCCCTTGAAATAGAAGCCTTACAGATCTTGGAAGAACTTTTACAGCAGCATAAACCTGAAGTCCCAGGTAATTCCCCTAATGGGATCTTACCTTAATTCAGAATGTTTCCCCCCTTGTTGCTGTGTCTAAAAGTAGAGATATTTACCAAATTGGTAACGGAAGAGGGAGAATGATAATCTATCTAGAGTGCAACATCAGGCACTTAAAGGGGTACTCCTGCGCTAAGACATCTTATCCTCTATCCAAAGGATAGGGGATAAGATGCCTGATCGCGGGAGTCCCGCCGCTGGGGACCCCCGTGATCTTGCACGCAGCACCCCGTTATAATCAGTCCCCGGAGCATGTTCGCTCCGGGTCTGATTACTGGCGATCACTGGGGCCGGAGCATTGGGACATCACGGCCCTGCCCCCCGTGTGACGCCCCCTCATTGATAGCCTATGGGAGGGGGCGTGGCCTCTACAAATGCATTACTGCACGCCTTTTCGGTGCATACGTAATCAACAAAAAAATGCCATACCAGCAGGGCAGTTCTTGCAGATGAAGAGGATCTGTTTCTCTGAAAAAAAGATTTGACGTTCAGAGTAAAGACTGAGGTTCACAGAACGTGGATATAGCAACCAATAAATTTAACGGGTACAGAAAAGCATGGGGTACCCCTAGAGGAGAATTATTAAGAAGATCCGATGCAGAAAGCAAGATAACGACGTGAGATTTGTATCCACATTGTGCGTAGAAACGTTGAGACGCGAATCAATGTGATGCCAGTGTTTTAAAGTTTACTGTGAGATTGTAGTAAACTGTGAGAAGAAGAGAGTTACGCATGCGCGTTGGAGTTGCTGTCGTTGCCTTCTGCAGGATTCTTTGCGGTTTCAGTCTATATCCTATAATCTTGTGACATTGTATCACAATATATAAAAGTAGACCCGCTCGTGACGGCAAGGAGAGGTAAAGGACATTTTGGTGAAGAGCCACTACATGGCTAAAACAACAAACCCCTTTCACTTTGTGTTTTCCATGTTGGAGTTGTTTAGCATGTGACATCATCATTCGGACATCATCATTGAATGGTTTTCGAGAGTTTGCTTTACACTAGTAAAACTCTTGCGAGCCAGGGACGTTACTATTGGGGGTGCAGAGGTAGCAGTCGCAACGGGGCCCCAAGGCACCTTTGCCCTTTTAAGAAGACACCAGTAGCATAAATGACACATGGTAGACATGGGGCCCCGTTACAGATTTTGCATTGGGGCCCTGAGATACAAGTTACACCTCTGCTCACAGCATGACGCATGAAATATATTAGGCCACCTGCACATGTTCCAAAATTTATATCGGACTCAGAGAATGTAGAGAATTGCGGATGCGGACCCAGGAGCATGCGGTGGATATTTTGGCTGCAAAAGATGTACTGGGTGTGTCTGCCCAGACATTTAAAGGGTTACTCCGCTACCCAGCGTCCGGAACATTGAGTTCTGAACGCTGTCTGGAGGCTTCCACGTTCACGCCCGCCCCCTTGTGATGTTACGTCCCGCCCCCTCAATACAAGTCTATGGGAGGGGGTGGAGTCATTGAGGGGGCAGGCCGTGAAACGGCCTGCCCCCTCAATGACTCCACCCCCTCCCATAGACTTGCATTGAGGGGGGCGGGATGTGATGTCACAAGGGGGCGGGCACACAGCATTCGGAACTCAAATGTTCCGGACGCTGGGGAGAAGAGTAACCCTTTAAGACTTATCATCATTCGACACAAGGACCCTGCAAGTGAGAGGAATTGCGAGGTGTGCTGCGGCATCAGAGGGAGTAATGAGAAGAAAATTCTGGCTGAAAAAGCAACCAAATGGATTGGGACATTAGGTACGCTGACTCCAAACAGGCTCAATGAGCAGCTGACTTTCAAATTGTTTTTACCTGTTATGTTTTTAATGCGGTTTTTGTTTGATTTTAGTTCATTATCTGAATGCCACTGGTGAGCACTATGGGGGAGATTTATCAAAACTTGTGCAGAGGAAAAGTTGCCCAGTTGCCCATAGCAACCAATCAGATCTCTTCTTTCATTTTTAACAAGGCCTCTGCAAAATGAAAGAAGCGATCTGATTGGTTGCTATGGGCAACTGGGCAACTTTCCCTCTGCACAGGTTTTGATAAATCTCCCCCTATATCCTCATCCCGGGGAGAACTATATGAACATCTGGAAAACATGTGGAGGAACTTTGGGAAGATGGTATTATTTTAAAGGTTTCTTTTTTATTTCCCCCCCAACATATGTATTGCATATTCACGGTATTACACAAGACACTTTGTTGTATATGCATTATATATGTTTTTTATGCATATTGATATTGTAACATGCACTTTATGCACTTGATTCAATTGAATTATATTTACGTTTATTATTCACTATTGTGTGTGTATATATATATATATATATATATATATATATATATATATATATCTTAAATTCTTTACTCCAACTGTTGCAAAACTACAACTCCCAGCATGCCCAGACAGCCTGTCCGGGCATGCTGGGAGTTGTAGTTTTGCAATAGCTGGAGGCACCCTGGCTGAGAAACACTGATTTACTTATAGTACCAGCTGTGACTCAAGGGAACTACAAGTCGCAGCATGTGCACTCCATGTGCACATAAACTAAAGGACTACGAACTTACTCTTATCTCTTTATTACATATATATATATATATATATATATATATATATATATATATATATTTTCCTGTTATAGGATATAGCCTGAAACTGCATGCGCAGTAAACTTTATCACACCAGATACATCACCGGGATGGGAGTTACATACATTTTTCTGAAGCTTCACATTTTTTATGTTAAAGGGGTTCTCCACCATAATGTGATTTTAGTACTTACCTGGCAGACAGTAATGGACATGCTTAGGAAGGATCTGCGCTTGTCTTGGGGCTAAATGGCTATTTTGTGAGATTACAATAACTCTGGCTATCTTTTTGTGAACTGTCTATTTCCTGTTGGAGTTCATTTTTTAACTACAAGTCTCATAATTCCTTGTTTGTAAGTGTGAGGTCACTTTTTTCCTGCCCACACATCAGCGGCCCCACCCATTGAAATCCATGCAATAGACCAGTGTTTTTTAACCCCAGGGTGCCTCAAGCTGTTGCAAAAATACAATTCCTTGCATAATGATCTTCCTCCCACCCAGCGGTCTCTCCACCCATTGAAGCACAGACACGTTCTCTTTCAGCACCTGACTAGTGATGTCATGTCTCGGGCCGCACTGCAACCTGGGAAAACCTGAGACAACACTCATTTTTTATGCTGTTAAAAATAAACTTTGGGGCAAAAAACACAGAAGAATTGCGAGAACACCATCAAAAACAGGTACAAACACTATATTATGAACTACACTACCTGTACAGCCCCTGTAGTACAGTCAAATAAAAAATTAATGCAATATCATTTTAAAACACATATACCTTTCAGCAGTTGTTGTGGACTCTCATTCCTAGGTGTATACAAAATGTGTACAGTGACCCCCCGACCTACGATGGCCCCGATATATGATCAAATCGACATACGATGGCCTCTCAGAGGCCATCGCATGTCGGTCAGCATCGACATACAATGCTTTTTTATGTCGGGGCCATCGCATTAAGTGCTATCCGGCAGCGCCAAATGCTTAACCTGCTGCCAGATAACAGCTTAATGTTCCCCGTGTGGTGCGGTAAGTATTACTTACCCCTCCACAATGCTCCGGGGTGCCCTCCGGGTCCAGCGCTGGTCTTCCGGTGTCTTCTCGGCCCTCTCCGATGACGTCAATACGCTGCTGCGCATGTCATCCAATAGGAATGGCGTACGCAGCGGCATAATGACGTCGCAACGCAGGCCCAGTAAGGCCTTGCGGAAGAAAGCAGAGGACCGGAGAAGACAGCAGAGGACCGGAGAAGACAGCGGAGCACCAGAGAAGACAGAAGAGGACCAGAGAAGACAGCAGAGGACCGGAGAAGACAGAAGAGGACCGGAAAAGACCAGGAGAGCCCAGCGGAGGCCCGGGTTCACCATCGGGAGCGGTGGGGACACCATCGCGAGCGGCGGGGACAGGTGAGTACAGCTTCCTATACTTTACACTGCACGAATCCCTCAACATATGATGGATTCGACAAACGATGGCTCGTTTGGAACGAATTACCATCGTATGTTGAGGGACCACTGTATAGTCATTGAGACTATACTAAAAGACTAAGACCATATATGCTTAAAGGGGTACTCCGCCCCTAGACAGGGGATAAGATGTCAGATCGTCGCGGTCCTGCTGCTGGGGATCCCCACTGCGGCACCTCGCTATCATTACAGCACAGCGAGTTCGCTCTGTGCGTAATGACGGGCAATACATCGTGACGTCATGGCTCTGCCCCTTTCAATACAAGTCTATGGGAGGGGGCATGGCAGTCATCACGCCCCCTGCCATACACTTGCATTAAGGGGACGGCCGTGATGTCACGAGGGGCGGAGCCATGATGTCACTATGTATCGCCCGTCATTACGCACAGAGCGAACTCGCTCTGTGCTGTAATGATAGCGAGGTGCCGCTGCGGGGATCCCAGGGCTCCCCAGCAGCGGGACCGCGGCGATCTGACATCTTATCCTTTGGATAGGGGATAAGATGTCTAGGGGCAGAGTTCCCCTTTAACACTTCAAGCTGACTCTCCAGCTGGTGTAAAACTACAACTCCCAGCATGATCAGACTGAGTTTGGCTTCCTGTCCATGTTCAGAGTTGTAGTTCGGCAACAGCTGGAGAGGCATCGGTTGCGGATACTGTGATAGTTAGGTTGGTCTTGCACCTTGCTGGAATCCATGCATGAATTTTTCATTTGTGCAAAACATTTACACAAACTATGGTGTAATGCTGCCCTCTGCTGGTAAGAAGGAAAATTGCATTTTTTTCTCGTTGAGCTTTACATTGAGAAAATTAGCTTGCTTATGTCGGCATGCATGTGGATGTTAGGTCTGTGTCAAAATGGTTATGGACCCAGTCTGTTTTGCCATGGAGGGGACAATTTATATTGTATTATACTGCAATAATTTATTTTGCACTACAGATGTCCTCTAAAAAAATCTTTGCTGACACCTGATGCCCGAATTGTCCAGAGCAGGAGAAAATTCCCATAGCAAACCTATGCTGCTCTGGACAGTTCCTGATACGGGCATCAGGTGTCAGCAGAGAGCACTGTGGACAAGGCAAAAAAGAAATTCAAAAGGAAAAGAATTTCCTCTGTAGCATACAGCTGCTAAAAAGTACTGAAATGGTAAAGATTTTTTAATAGAAGTCATTTACAAATCTGTTTAACTTTCTGGCACCAGTTGATTTAAAAAAAAAAAAAAAATGTTTTCCACCGGAGCATTAATAACTCTGGAATGCTTTTACTTTTCATTCTGATTCCGAGTTTGTTTTTTCGGGACATATTCCACTTTAACACATTGGTAAATTGTCGTCGTTGCTTGCATCCTTTCTTGGTGAAAAATCCCAAAATTTCATGAAAATTTAGAAAATTTAGAATTTTTCTAACTTTGAAGCTCTCTGCTTATAAGGAAAATGGATATTCCAAATAAATGATATATTGATTCACATATACAATATGTCTACTTTATTTATATATAATGTTCAGTTTTGAAGTGGATTTGAAGGGTCTTCCTATTAGAAATACCTCACAAATGACCCCATTATAAAAACTGCACCCCTCAAAGTATTCAAAATGACATTCATTAAGTGTGTTAACCCTTTAGGTGTTTCACAGGAATAGCAGCAAAGTGAAGGAGAAAATTAAAAATCTTCTTTTTTACACTCGCAGGTTCTTGTAGAGCCAGTTATTGCATTTTTAGTTTTTGAAGAGGTAAAAGGAGAAAACCTCCAGCTGTTGCAAAACTTCAACTCCCAGCATGCACTGACCTACCGTTTATGCTGGGAGTTGTAGTTTTGCAACAGCTGGAGGCACACAGGTTGAAGAACCTTGAGTTTGGATGGAGAATACGGAGTTAGGTAACAGAACCTGTGTGCCTCCAGCTGTTGAAAAACTACAACTCCCAGCATAAATGGTAGGTATGCACGGTCTGTCAGTACTACATGTACTGATCGGCAAAAGGCATGCTGGGAGTTGTAGTTATGCTACAGATGGAGGAACGCAACTTCAACTCCCAGCATGCCGAGACCGCCGTTTGCTGTTCCTACATGCTGGGAGTTGTAGTTATGCAACATTTGGAGGACTACAGTTTAGAGACCACCGCAAAGTAATCTCCAAACTGTGGCCCTCCAGATGTTGCAAAACTACAAATTCCAGCATGCCCAGACAGCGAACTGCTATGTGGGCATGCTGGGAGTTGTAGTTTTGCAATATCTAGAGGGCCACAGTTTAGCGAACACTATACAGTGGTCTCTAAACTGTAGCCCTCCAGATGTTGCAAAACTACAAATCTCAGCATTCCCACACAACAGTTTGCTGTCTGGACATGCTGGTATTTGTAGTTTTGCAACATCTGGAGGGCTAAAGTTTATAGACCACTGTATAGTGATCTTCAAACTGTGGCCCTCCAAATGTTGCTAAGCAACAACTCACCGCTTAGTTGCAGGATCGCCACCACTTGCAGAGGAGGATCACCTGCCGACGATCACCACCCGCTCTGAGTAAGGGACCTCCGGCGCCGCTTGCAGGACAGTTCCCCCGCTCTGCCCGGACTACCATGGGTGGGCAGAGCGGGGGAACCGAACTTTAACCCCCCTGACCGACCAATAGGAGGGGTGGTACCCCTGTCACCTCACTCCTATCCCTTCAGGGGGAACGGGGCTGTCTTGGACCACACCGATTCCCATTCATTTCTTTGTCACCAGAGACCCGTATGACCCAGAATCGCCGCAGATCGTCGGTCTGATTTGGCCCCTGTCCTATCTCAGGACCCCCCCAGGCGTTGGCATGGGATGCCTTCTAAATAATTTCAGCAGGCATCCTAGTCCGGTCCCCGCCCAGCGGGAACTGGAGAAATGCAGGGCGTACCTGTACGCCCTGAGTCCTTAAGGACTCAGGAACTGGGGAATATGGTTACGCCCTGCATCCAAAAGAGGTTAAACATCAGTGCACATGATCCCATAGAGCAGTGTACCCCAAACATCGTGCCTCCAGCTGTTTCAAAACTACATCTCCCAGCATGGCATTTGAGTATGGAGCTAGACCACCAAGGGCACTGATTGGCTGCGGCAGTCATGTGTCATCAGCTGCTCATGTAACACCGGAACACTGATTAAAGGAAGAACGGGCTCAATACAGGAACGGAGGCCGAGGTAAGTAAAATAGTTCAACCCTTTTTGGAAAAGCTGACAAAGACCTAGGCGCCACCACAAAATTCTGAGTTGCCATGATGTCTGTGATTTGTGGAGCCCTGGTCTATATGATTTGCTTATGTTGCTCTACATTGTGCTAATAAAATCCAAAGCTAAATGTATCATAAGAAGGATAGGCACTTGGACTAGTGTGACCAGAGGCCCAAGCAAACCAGGTAAATGCAGAACGGACCTTATACATCCTTTCTTGAAAAAAAAAAATCTCCTCTTGGAGGCTTTAAGACAATGTAGAACGATGTTCTCCAAACAGTGTGCCTCCAGCTGTTGCAAAACTACAACTCCCAGCATGACTGGACATGCTCTGGCTGTCCAGGCCTTCTGGGCAGTCTTTAGAATTCTATTTGTTTATTGCAAGTGCCCTTACCGTTGTGGGCCATGAGACTGTGAAAGCTGTAGAAAAAAAAAAGCCACAACTTTTTTCTAAGTAAAACTATTCCCACATGCAAAGCCCAGGAATGAGACCTCTAAAGACAGAATTCCTGTAAACAACTTGCAACTTTAATAAACTCTTTGGCGATTCCAGATAAAGTCTTTGAAATACAACTTTTGAACTTATAGAATGCAGATTTGGTCACTGTCCCTTGAACTAATGCTATGATAGCAGGATGGAGTCTCTTAAACTCAGTTTTTAATAATACAGATAATAGGAGAATGTAGATTGGGTCACTGTCCCTTAAAATAATGCTTTAATAGCAGCTTAGCTGAATGTTAGACAACTTGAAATGCTTCTAGCACATGTATGTGAGCTAGATGTGCAGGAAATTAGGTATAATAGCTCTGTAGTTCTCAAGTCCAAATTACAGAAACTACAGGACGCAGATCTTCACGAGTAGTAAACTGTGGTGTATTGTGCACCATAAGGACTCCACTATCGGTGGCAATCTAAGACCTGACACTCAGAAAGGTGCATCCAGGGAACTCCTCCCTGATTTGGCAGACAGGCTGGTACTGGTGTGACCAGAGGCACAAGCAAACCAGTGAAATGCAGAAGGGCCCTTGTACAACTTATCTTTTCTTGAAAATAAAATCTCCTCTTGGTGGCTTTAAAGTGGTACTCCGGTGGAAAACACATTTTTTTCAAATCAACTGGTGCCAGAAAGTTAAAGGGTACCTCTCATCAAAAAAACTTTTGATATGTTATAGATTAATGTATGCAGAATAACTTTACAATTGCATGTTATTAAAAAATATGCTTCTTTCTATTTAATTTTCCACTTTGAAGAAATGACCACTAGGGGTCTCCCTACCATTCCTGGCAGCAAGCATTTCAGACTCATGCTGGAGTCCTAAACACTACGAGCTGCCAGTCTGCTTTGTTCACAAAGGAGAACACTCAGAGCTGCCAGCCTGCTTTGTTCACAGCCTGTTTGGCTGTGAACAAAGCAGGCTGGCAGCTCTGAGTGTTTAGGACTCCAGCATGAGTCAGAAATGCTTGCTGACAGGACTGATCGGGAAACATACAATAGAAAGAAGCATATTTTTCATTAACATGCTATTGGAAAGTTATTCAACATTCATTAATCTAAAATATATCAAAAGTTTATTTGATGAGAGGTACCCTTTAAACAGATTTGTAAATTCCTTCTCTTTAACAATATTAATCCTTCCAGTACCTATCAGTTGCTGTATGCTCCAGAGGAAGTTGCATTTCTTTTTGGAGTTCTTTTCTGTCTGACCACAGTGCTCTCTACTGACACCTCTGTCTGTATCAGGAACTGTCCAGAGTACATGCAAATCCCCATAGCAAACAGAGGTGTCAACAGAGAGTAATGTGGTCAGACTAAAAAGAACTCCAGAAAGAAATACAAACTAGACTTATGGACAGTGACTTTTTGTGTCCACCTCTTTCCCCAGGAGAGGAGGAGTAGAGTTGGGACTGCTGCATCAATTGGCTAGGAGTCAACATGTGACCAAATCAACCATTCAGCTGTACATAAAATGCAAGGCAATGTAAGAAAAGTGAACCATCCGCATGTTGTGAACCTCAGTGTATGCAATAGACTTGTGGTGCAAAAAAGATAGCACATTCACAATACATAAAATAAACTTTTGCATGCAAAGTACATACTTCTCAAGAGACACCTTATGCATCCAGCAAACCTATTCAAAGATGTAACTTGTAGCTTCTGGGCCCCAATGCAAAATCTGCAACAGAGCCCCATGTGCCTTTTATAATACTGGTCTCTTATGGGGCCCCCTTATGCAACAGGACTCTGGTGGGACTGCTACCTCTGCACCCCATATAGTTATGCCCCTGCTTCTTTTGTCTTAGCCAGCCCACTACTATAATGGGTAGCAGCTGGAAATGCTGTACTGGGTCACCTCATTCTCAAACCTGTGGCTCTTCAGCTGCTGCAAAACTACAACTCCTATCTTGCCCTGGCTGGAGTTGTAGTTTTGTGACAGCTAAAGAGCCACAGGTTGGGAAACATTGATATAGACATAGCATAGAGACACTGGAGAATTGCCTAAATAGCAATACCTTTAATATACAATTACTGGAACTGTTCCTGCTAGCAGAGGGAGTGTAGTGCAGGGCTTCCTCTATCAGGGCCGTTTGAAGGAATTTTGGGGTCCCAAGCAAAATGGACATGGAGGCCCCCCCCCCTTGATGTTCACGCACGTCATGCTCTAGGGCCGGCGTCAGGACGTAGTAATGCCGGCCCTTGAATTCTGGGAGCGTGATGTCAGCTAACGTCGATACGAGGCTCCCACATTAGGTGCAGCACAGTTCCCCCCCACGTTATGTGCAGCACAGTTCCCCCCACGTTAGGTGCAGCACAGTTCCCCCCCACGTAAGGTGCAGCACAGTTCCCCCCACGTTCGGTGCAGCACAGTTCCCCCCACGTTAGGTGCAGCACAGTTCCCCCCACATTATGTGCAGCACAGTTCCCCCCACATTATGTGCAGCACAGTTCCCCCCACGTTAGGTGCAGCACAGTTCCCCCCACGTTAGGTGCAGCACAGTTCCCCCCCCCCACGTTAGGTGCAGCACAGTTCCCCCCCCACGTTAGGTGCATCACAGTTCCCCCACGTTCGGTGCAGCACAGTTCCCCCCACGTTAGGTGCGGCACAGTTCCCCCCACGTTAGGTGCGGCACAGTTCCCCCCACGTTAGGTGCGGCACAATTCCCCCACGTTAGGTGCGGCACAGTTCCCCCCACGTTAGGTGCGGCACAGTTCCCCCCACGTTAGGTGCGGCACAGTTCCCCCCACGTTAGGTGTGGCACAGTTCCCCCCACGTTAGGTGCGGCACAGTTCCCCCCACGTTAGTTGCAGCAGAGTTCCCCCCACGTTAGTTGCGGCAGAGTTCCCCCCACGTTAGTTGCGGCAGAGTTCCCCCCACGTTAGTTGCGGCAGAGTTCCCCCCACGTTAGTTGCGGCAGAGTTCCCCCCACGTTAGTTGCGGCAGAGTTCCCCCCATGTTAGTTGCGGCAGAGTTCCCCCCACGTTAGGTGCGGCAGAGTTCCCCCCACGTTAGGTGCGGCAGAGTTCCCCCCACGTTAGGTGCCTCAGAGTTCCCCCCACGTTGGGGGCGACAGAGTTCCCCCCACATTGGGGGCGGCAGAGTTCCCCCCACGTTAGGTGCGGCAGAGTTTCCCCCACGTTAGGCGCGACAGAGTTCCCCCCACGTTAGGCGCGGCAGAGTTCCCCCCACTTTAAGCGCGGCAGAGTTCCCCCCACATTAGGCGCGGCAGAGTTCCCCCCACATTAGGCATGGCAGTGTTCCCCCCCACATTAGGCGCGGCAGAGTTCCCCCCCACATTAGGCGCGGCAGAGTCCCCCCACATTAGGTGCGTCAGAGTTTCCCCACATTAGGCGCGGCAGAGTTTCCCCCACATTAGGCACGGCAGAGTTTCCCCCACATTAGGTGTGGCAGAGTTTCCCCCACATTGGGCGCGGCAGAGTTTCCCCCACATTGGGCGCGGCAGAGTTTCCCCCACATTGGGCGCGGCAGAGTTTCCCCCACATTAGGCGCGGCAGAGTTTCCCCCACATTAGGCGCAGCAGTGTTCCCCTCACGTTAGGCGCCTCAGAGTTCACCCCACGTTACGACGTTAGGGGTGGCAGAGTTCCCCCCACGTTAGGGGCGGGAGAGTTCCCCCCACATTGGGGGCGGCAGAGTTCCCCCCACGTTGGGGGCGGCAGAGTTCCCCCCACGTTGGGGGCTGCAGAGTTCCCCCCACGTTGGGGGCGGCAGAGTTCCCCTCACGTTGGGGGCGGCAGAGTTCCCCCCACGTTAGGCGCGGCAGAGTTCCCCCCACGTTTGGCGCGGCAGAGTTCCCCCACTTTAGTCGCGGCAGAGTTCCCCCCACGTCAGGCACAACAGAGTTTCCCCACATGAGGCGCGGCAGAGTTTCCCCCACATTAGGCGCGGCAGAGTTTCCCCCAGATTAGGCGCGGCAGAGTTTCCCCCACATTAGGCGCGGCAGAGTTTCCCCCACATTAGGCGCGGCAGAGTTTCCCCCACATTAGGTGCGGCAGTGTTCCCCCACATTAGGCCGGCAGTGTTCCGCCACATTAGGCCGGCAGTGTTTCCCCACATTAGGCCGGCAATGTTCCCCCAAATTAGGCCGGCAGTGTTCCCCCACATTAGGTGTGGCAGTCTTCCCCCACATTAGGCAGGGAGTGTTCCCCCACATTAGGCAGGCAGTGTTCCCCCCACATTAGGCGCGGCAGAGTTTCCCCCACATTAGGTGCGGCAGTGTTCCCCCACATTAGGCCGGCAGTGTTCCGCCACATTAGGCCGGCAGTGTTTCCCCACATTAGGCCGGCAATGTTCCCCCAAATTAGGCCGGCAGTGTTCCCCCACATTAGGTGTGGCAGTCTTCCCCCACATTAGGCAGGGAGTGTTCCCCCACATTAGGCAGGCAGTGTTCCCCCATAATTAGGTAGGCAGTGTTCCCCACAGACATACAGCCTCCAGCCATATACAGTGTATGGCTGGGGGCTGTATGCCTGTGTACTGCCCTACTTCAGTGCTCTGACTACCGCTCCTCCCGTCTGGCCATAGCATTAGTTCCCAGGACCGGAGAAGCGGTGGTTGGAACACCGAAGATGACGTCCCGCTGGTCACTTACCAAGCTGGCCAGTGCGCGTTTTCTTCCTCCTCGATGCTCCGGTCTTCTGTGCCTCCATTGCTATGGGATAACGCATGGGACGTCAGTGACGTCCCGGTGTGCGCTCTATCCCGGCGGCCCCTGCGTTTTTAAACTTAACGTGGGGCCGCAGAGGGTTAATGGGGGCATCCCTGTGTCCCGAAAACATCTTTCGGGACACAGGGATGTCCTTAATAGTGATGGGGGGAATTGCCCCGTTGCTACAGGACGGGCAAGCACCGGCTCTGCTCAGGCCCCCCAGCCAGCTCGGGGCCCCAAGCAATTGCTTGGTTTGCCTGTCCTGTAGCGACGGGCCTGTCCTCTATCTAGTTTAGTCTATGGCAGCCTTTGGCTGTCCGGGCATGTTGGGAGTTGTAGTTCTGCAACAGCTGGAGGCACCCTGGTTGGGATACACTAGTCTATGGCAGACAAACTGGGTTGTAAGCACCAGCATTACAGCATTATAATAGGAAATTGTTCTCCCAATATTTCTCCAATAATATCTCTCCCATTGTCACGTGGCCAAATGTACTGATCACACAGAGGACCTGTAGGGGGCAGTAGATGATCTCTCCTTGAGAAGCCTTCCTCAGGGAGATTGTTTGCATGTTCTTAAAGTAGAACATTCCAGGCTTTATGACCTTCATAACAACCTTTATATGAGCAGAATAGTTGAGACTCCTGTATATATCAGAATCTGCAAATATTTTGACCTGAGATGGCATTTTACAGCTTGAGTGCTAAAAATTCTGCTATATATTGTCCATGACCAGGATGTGTTTAGTTGTCAGATTATTCCGTGTGACCTGACAGTGTACTTCCCCCACTGTCCCTTAAGACTTGGAAGGTTTTTTCTTGTACCGCTAATGCTGGCCATTTGTTCTATTTCTCGCCATCCTTAAAGGGGTACTCTGGCCCTAAAACATCTCATCCCCTATCCAAACGATAGGGGATAAGATGTCTGACCGCGGGCCTGCAGCTCAAAGAGGTGGGTGCCGAATGCAAGATTGCGGGGGTCCCCAGCGGCGAGACCCCCGCGGTCAGACATCTTATCCCCTATCCAAAGGATAAGATGTCTTAGGGCTGGAGTACCCTTTAAAGATCTCTGCTGGTATTCAGTGAATGGAATCATCCATAGGCTCAATTTGATTAATGTATAAATCCAGCGCTGGTGGTCCCCACCAGTCCATGTTTACTTGACCAGATCTTCTGTTGGAGTAGTGATGTCTTATTGAGTTTCTATCGCATAGGAGCTTCTGCGTTATCGGCCAGTGTTTCCCAACCAGTTTGCCTTCGGCTGTGGCAAAACTACAACTACCAGTATGTCCAGGCATACTTGGAGTTATAGTTTTGCAACAGCTGGAAGAACCATGGTTGGGAAACACTGCGACAGTCATCGTCAGTAGCCAGCATGGATCAGGTTCTGTTGCTGGCTACATAACTACCTAGATACCATTGTTAATGCTGACAGTGGCATCTGGACTGATAGTCATTAGTAGTTCGTGGGTCCAATTGGCTCCCTAAGACAAGATAGCAGGTAGCCAACCGGTTGTCATGGCCTTCTCTAGGTCTTCATGGACTTGCATATTCATCCCACAAATATTTTTGTTAGGTTTTCCAAGAATATATTTTATATACAGTACATTGTACATTATACAGTACGTTGTATATTGTATTGAATATACAGAATATTGTATGGTAAAACAGAAGGTGTCATTTAAAAGTACAATTGGCCCCGCAAAGAACAAGCACTTGTATAACTCTGTAGATAAAAAATAAAAATGATGGCGCTTAGAAGCAGAGGAGGAAAAGTGGCCTTATTCACACTACGGAGAATCTGCACAGAATTTCCATGTGGAAATTCCATGATTTCGGCTTGCTATAGTACAATATATTTAAACAACAATTATTGAGCATATCATAGGTTTTTATATACATGTTATAGAATGGTGATGTATTTCCTGTGGGTGGTCCAATTGGAGTGGTTGGTGCCTGTTTTTAAGTCCATATTGTACTTCTGTCTAGCAATTGACAAAGGGCAGATACATCCCTGAAAAGCATTGTGTGGTGACAAAGACATTTTTTCCTTTCCTTGGTGTCGAATGTACTTTTGCACCTACTTTTGATTGGGGTAACCCGGCATAACAGAGACTACTGCTTTCCCAGCTGCAGTATAAGGAGACCATTTGATTCATAAGGCGTATTCAGGTGTTGTGTCCTCACACATCCCTATAAGATGAGCAGCCACTTGACACCCCACTGTGTGTTTTGCATATTCAAACAGTGTCACCCTATGGGACCTTATTTCTTTGTTTTTTGTCTTCTTGGTAAGAGAGATGACGTAGAACCCAATAGTCACTCTGGCTGTACTCCAAAGATCCTGTGTGCAGATGGAGAAACTTCCAGAAGGTCAACCATCACTGCAGCCTCCACCAATCTAGGCTTTCGGCAAGATGGACAGAAAGAGGCCTAAAAGACACATGAAGGCTGCCTGAGGTTTGCAAAAAAAAACATAACTGAAGTTTGGGCCTAATTCTGTCATGTCTGGAGGAAACCAGGAACCGCTCATCACTGGCCCAATGCCATCCCTATAGTGATGCATGGCAGTGGCAGCATCATGTTGTGGTGGGTTTTTCCGCAGCTGGGACAGGGAGACTTGTCAGGGTTTTGGGATAGCTGAATGAAGCAAAGTATAAAGATATTCTAAGATGCCCCTTCCAACAAGACAATGACCCACAGCACACAGCCAAGACAACACAGGAGCTGCTTCGGGACAACTCTGTGAATGTCCTTGAGTGGCCCAGCAAGAGCCCCCATTGAACTCAATGGAACATCTCTGGAGAGACCTAAAAAGTCTTCCTCCGACAGCTCCCACCCCTGACAGAACTTTATAGGATCTTCAGAGAAGAATAGCAGAATTTCCAGGTGTGTAAACTTGTGGCCTCATCCCCGAGAAGACTGGAGGCTATAATGGCTGCCAAAGGAGCTTCATCTAAGTCCTGAGTAAAGGATCTGAATTCTTATGTCAATAAATTAGCAAAGACTTCTAGAATTCTGGTATCGCTATCATTATGGTGTATAAAGTGCAGAATGATAAGGAAAAGTTTTTTTTTTCTTTTTAGCACAAGGCCGTAATAACAAAATGTGAAAGGATCTAAAGACTTTGCGAATGCCTTATATGACATAAATATATGGAAGGCGTATGGAGCTACAGTAAAGCATCTCCCTCTGGACAGTTTCACACAAGTGTTTTATGTGCACATTTTTGTTCTGGTATTATGTTCGAGTGTCGGGCCCCACCGCGGTTGAGTGACCTGAACTAACAACATCCCAGGGATCTATCCTCTCACGTCTCTGGCCACTCTGTGATATTCACATACTGGTGAAGTCGCACATCTTCCTATAAACGTCTGCTGACGTGTGAGGATGGGAACATTTTTCATATGGGAAAGGTCACCCAGGACTGATGTTCTGTGGGGTAGTAAAGCACACGTTTAATTTCTTTACTGATCATATCATGTATTTCCATCTAAAATTAAGACAAATTGGACAGTATTGACCCCATCCCATGTTTTATCATAGCACATTTCCGGTTTTATCTAAATAAAGCTTAGTTGTATACTGAAGAGATCAACAGCCTTGTAAAATAATCATTGCCGCCATACATCCAAAAGCAGGACAGACGTAATACATTACAAAACTGTGGGTTTGCTGCCATATTATCCAGTCTAGATAACCCTCAGAAACAGACTCTTATAATTTAACATGCCCTGATGCAATGTAACTTTATTTGCTTGTCAATATGTGAATGTCACCATGCTCAAAATGAGATCTTAAACAAAAATATATCTGGAGGCCCTCAGGCACATTAGAGATATGTTGGCCAAACCCCTGATTTCGGCAGGACTGGCCAACCATCTAGTGTGTATGGTGGCCCAATGATATTATATTTGTTGTGTACTGGTTGTGCATTTTTGGGTCCTAGGTTTGTGGGACCGGGAGTCTGTGGTGCACGGCAGTAGTGGCGTTCACTGCCATATTGGCTGGCAAAAAGAGTGGTTCGTTTTTCAGATTCCAGCTGCATTGGTGAAATGAAGGCCAGTTTGGGCTTGTTCTTCAAGGAGCATTGGTGGACTGGACGCCGGGACAGCTAGTTTACTGCAAGAGGAGCAATTGGCTGGACCTCTGGTATAGTAGAGTTGCCAGAAGCACGATAGGAGGGACCAGTTGTGCAAAGAGCTCTCAGGAATAGGGCTGAGAATAATAGTGACTCCCCCTGTTTGTACACGGAAAGTTATGATGTAAAGTTTAACCATAAGTTATTGAATAACTGGGACTAGTCCTGGAAAGCTGTGTGAAGTTAACACAGGCCTAAGGCCCCTATGAAGTCAACAATAACTTACTTTAAAAACTTACTGTAAAGGGTGTATTTTCTCTTCTTAAAAGATGGCTTCCACCTCCATACAGGTGTTAATTCAACAGTGTAGTTCGCGGGGGGCGCTACACCCCTTTGCTTAACTTCCATTAAAGTCAACGTGAGAGATGCAGATTGCTGCTTTCTGGTTTCCATCCACCTCTGGTGACCACAAACAGGCTCACCCCTGATCTTAGGTGAAGGTCCAGCATCTATCAGGCATTTATGGGTATATCAAGTACTATAAATGGCCCAGTTAGGAATACTCATTAAAGTATTGTTCAGGTCATGTTCTAGACCTTATAGAGTGAACTGCAGCCACCAAGCTTTTGTGCCTTATATGAGCTTTGTAACCATCAAACCATTTGTGCCCGAATGTGTGAAGAATAAATAAGTTAAAATGTTCTGGGAAAAGAAATTCATACACCATTTTTTATTACAACTTGACAAAATCCACCCATGAGTCTTACATTTGATGAACAAAAGTTACATGGTCTCTAGAAAACATCTAAAACACTCTATACCCATTATAAACCATGAGTAGGGTAACAGCTGTAGGAAACCTCTGCAGGAAGTCCTAAAATATAGAGAGATTGTGCAGGAAAACCTGCTGTAGTCTACAGGAGAACTGAATTTTACAGTGTTCCTGTCATTTTAGGTGACTTCTCTGGATAAGCTGCCCTGTGTACATGAGGAAAATCACTATTTCTGCCCATTATAACTTGTATATGGTATTTTTCAGCAGATTTCTGCTCTGCAGGCTTCATCTATAATTTGCAATATTCTTGTATTGTTGGTCTTGCAGAAACAGGACAATGTTAAGCAGATTTTCAATGAAGAAGATTTGTGCTGCAGGAGGGGAGGGGAGAGGGAAGAAGCTTGATAACAGGAGAAAGAAGCATTTTTAGTCTAATAAGATCTATTACAACATTTCTTAGATTCACTTGCGCTACTGATCTATGGAAAGTTTGTTCAAATGTACGAGAATATTTTCCAGCAAAAACCAAAAACTCAAGTTTTAACAGCGATGAAGTACAAGAAGAAATTTCTGTTTCCTGTTTAGACACTTCTTCGTTGCTTCTGTTTCTGAGAAAGTTGTGTGACAACCTATACGGCAACCAATACAACTCTCACATGGCCTACCACCCAGCTTTTTCCAGACTCCTGAGCATCCCATTTATGCATTGAGAATAGATGTAGAGTACATAACACCCAGAGGCGTAGCTTGTAGCTCCTGGGCCCCGATGCAAAATCTGAAACAGGGCCCCATATGCCATTTATAATACTGGTCCCTTATGGGGCAGATGGGCTTGGGGGCCCCCTTAGGTACCAGGGCCCTGGTGCGACTGCTACCTCTATAGCTACGCTCCTGATGACACCTAACTAAGCAGTTTTGCCACCCTTAGGTCTGAAGAAACTAGGTGACTACCATGAGGGACCTGTGATGGAAGTCATACTGATTTTTAACCAGCATTTTTTTTTTTTTTTTTTTTTATAATTTACTAAGAAACAGCACATTAGTTCTTCATCTGGTTCCTTATTACGTCTCTCATTCTGTAGCAGTATATATATTTATATGTGTATATATATCTTAGCATGTTGGGAGTTGTAATATTGCAAAAGCCAGAGTTTGAAGACCATAGACCAGTGTTTCCCAACCAGTGTGCCTCCAGCTGTTTCAAAACTACAACTCTCAGCATGCCCGGACAGCCTTTGGCTGTCCAGTCATGCTTGGAGTTGTAGCTTTGCAACAGCTGGGGGCACACTGGTTGGGAAACACCACCATTGTTTGCATCTGACTGACTCCTGACCCTGCTCAGAACATGGATGTAATGTTAGAGGGTCAGACGAAAGTAGTTCATTTGGTTCGGATGACTGGATTGAAGTTTGTGCTGTGGTTATCAGGAATGTGAGAAGGGAGGACGGGGAAGTGCGGTTACTGGACGTTAAATGTTTAACCTCTTCACTACCACAGGCTTGAGCTGAAGCTAAATTTTCTTCTACTTCTTCCATAATGCCTCACGCCTCCTTATATTTAGGGTTATTAGTTATTAGCAACAATTATACAATACTTGTACATGCATTGCAGGTTTCTTATGTTATCCAGAGCAGAAAGTAGCAACAAAGAGTCTAAGAGAAGGATTTTAAGGTGGTACTCTGCTGCTAGACATGTTATCCTCCATCCAAAGTATAGGGGAAAACATGTCTGATCGTGGGGGGTCTGGCTGCTGGGGACCCCGCGATATCTGCCGCAGCACCCCAGTCATCCGGTGCACAGAGCGAACTCCGCTCCGTGCCGGATGACTGGTGAACACAGCCGCCACGCCCCCTTCATTCATGTTTAGTACCGAGGCGTCACGCCCCCTCCCATAGACATGAATGGAGGGGGCGTGGCGTTGATGTCACGATCACGGAAGCCCCAGGCTTCTGTGACTGCAGTGCTGGCCCGGAGATCACGGGGGTCCTTGTGGCCGGACCCACCATGATCAAACATGTTATCCCCTATACTTTGGATAGGGGATAACATGTCTAGGGGTGGAGTACCCCTTTAACATGCACATGCATTATATAGTACTTTTAACTTATTTTAATGTGAACTGTGCAATTCTTCATTTCCCTGCGGTGGTGCTGCAGGGAGATTGGATGCTTGTACAGCAAGACACCAAGTGATCACCTGATTGTAAGGGCCCGTTTACACAGCTTATTTTCTGTACGGAGAGTTCAGCTGCAAAAATTCTGGACTCCAGACTCTTCTAAAAGAATGAACATGTTTCTTCATTATTCTTTCTTCCGGCGGAATCAGATTTGTGGCTTCTGTCTTTCTTGAAGGACAGATCTCTTTCTATACCCAAACAGAGAGAAGTCTAGCAATCAAGGTGAATCCCATTTGGACTGCCCCGAGGACTTGGGGTTCAGGCAGCATGAAAAATTGACAGGTTTCTTTTAACACTTAACTCCTTAAAGGGGTACTCCGCTTCTAGACATCTTATCCCCTATCTAAAGGATAAGGGATAAGATGTCTGATCGCGGGGGTCCCACCGCTGGGAACCCCCTCGATCTCTCCTGCAGCACCCCTGTCATCTGTTGCACGGAGTGAACTGCCTGATGACGGGCGATACAGGGGCCGGAGTATAGTGACATCGTGGCTCCGCCCTCTTGTGACATCACACCCCACCCCCTCAATACAAGTCTTTGGGAGGGGGTGCGGTGACCATCACGCCCACTCCCATAGACTTGTATTGAGGGGGCGGCCCGTGACATCATGTGGGGGTGGGGCCATGATGTCACAATACTCCGGCCCCTGTATCGCCCGCCATCAGGTACGGAACGTCATCAGGCATGGCGGGACCTACGCGACCAGACATCTTATACCCTTTCCTTTGGATAGGGGATAAGATGTCTAGAGGCAGGGGAACTCCTTTAAGTATTGATCATGGCATCATGCATTTGCGTGATCGCTGATGTGCGTCCTGGTGTGTTAAATACCAGGGCATCAGAACGCACATTTATGTCCGATGTCCTTTAGAGGTTAAATGACATCTGCAGCAAAAGACAACTTATCCCCTATCCACAGGATAGGGGATAAGTGTCTGGGACCCCCCGCGATCTCCTGCACGGGGCCATGCTTCTCCGTGGCTCTCCCGTGCAGGAGGTGTGCCGGCCGCAGCATGACGCCATGGCCGACACACCTCCCTCATGTATCTCTATGGGAGAGGCGGGGAGGCAGCGTTCGTGCCTCTCCCATAGAACTGTATGTGGAGGGGGCGTACCATCAACGTCAGAAAGGTCGACACTACACACATTAGCAGCTCATATAGAGCGGCAATGCGGGGGGTCCCAGTGGTCGGACCCCCCGTAATCAGACACTTATCCCTTATCCTTTAGATAGGGAATATGTTGTCTTTTGCTGCAGATGTCCTTTAAAGGGTACCTCTCATCAAAAAAACATTTTGATATATTATAGATTAATGTATGCAGAATAACTTCACAATTGCATGTTATTAAAAAATATGCTTCTTTCTATTTAATTTTCCATTTTGAAGAAATGACCACTAGGGGTCTCCCTACCAGTCCTGGCAGCAAGCATTTCAGACTCATGCTGGAGTCCTAAACACTACGAGCTGCCAGTCTGCTTTGTTCACAAAGGAGAACACTCAGAGCTGCCAGCCTGCTTTGTTCACAGCCTGTTTGGCTGTGAACAAAGCAGGCTGGCAGCTCTGAGTGTTTAGGACTCCAGCATGAGTCAGAAATGCTTGCTGACAGGACTGATCGGGAAAAATACAATAGAAAGAAGCATATTTTTCATTAACATGCTATTGGAAAGTTATTCAACATTCATTAATCTAAAATATATAAAAAGTTTATTTGATGAGAGGTACCCTTTAAAGCTCTGAGCCTGGTAAAGGCGCATTCCCAGCTCTGCGTGATGTGACTGAGACGGTCTCATAATGTAAGTCTATGGGACTGCCTTGCTCATTCTAGTGATCGAAGTCTGAAGACTCAGGTCTCTAGGACATGCAAAAAGTTCTTTGGAACAACAGGTACACTTAAAATAAAAGCAACTTAAAACATATGTATTATCAGCCAAACTACCTAAAATTAAAGTGAACTCTTAAAGGAGATATCCAGTAGTGAAAAACGTATCCCCTATCCTACCATTAATCACGCCTGGTTATGCATAATTGGCAGCCTTGGCACAGAGAATTCTCAGTTTCTTGTCTGGGCCTGCGTGAGACTTGGAGAAGAGGAGCTGAAACGTGTTGGTGACAGTTGTAGAGGGTCAAAAGTGATGACAGATTTCCTTTTAATATGTTTGATTAAAGAAAACACATTTTTTTGAAGGGGACCCATGGGGAGATTATGGGAGTAGGTCCCACACTCAAACTGGTAAGAGTCGCTTTTGCTGGGGGATGTCAGCCAGGCATTCCCCTGCAGCAGCTTATAACATTACATGGAAACCATTCAGCTGAATAGTCATTCTGTAATACAAGAATGGCTCACATCCTCAAGAATGCAAGATGCTTTTACTGAGGTGCTCTGTGTTCTGGCTCCTAGGGGGAGGTCCCAGCCTGAAATCCATATGCATAAAAACTGGTGATGTCTTCTTGAGATTAATGGAGAACACTAGAGATGAGCAAAGTTCGGCTCGGCGGTTGCTGACTTTAGCCTGCATAAATTGGTTCAGCTTTCAGGTCCTCCGGAGCACCTGAAAGCTGAACTAATTTATGCAGGCTAAAGTCGACAAACGCCGAGCTGAGAAGTTCGTGACTAATCGAATCACTGTAAGTTCGCTCATCTCTAGAGAACACTATTTAAAAAAAAACATGAAATCATTTTTACGGCAACTCACAACTGAGCTGGTCCTTATACGTGGTATCTGAAATAAATATAAATAAATAAAATAAACAAAACATTGATTGAGTGTCCCTCTTGCTATATCAGTCACAGCCCATCGAGGGGCACCTTTTGAGAAAGAAAGCAGCCATGTTATTCTAATCTCATACATCCCTTTACCTTTTCTTTTCGACAATGGACGACTGTATTACTTAAGTATAGTATACTAGAATGACTATAGTATACTTTGTATAGTTATATAAAGGGCTTTTACACGGTTGATTAATGATGCAAAAATGTGCAATGTAAAAAAAAGATAGACAGATAGACTGTCTGGTCTTATCACCTTTCTCCAGAGCAGATGGTCCTTATCGCTTGGATGCTTATGACACACATAGCATTGAACGTGCAAAGTCCAGCCACAGGAAAAGGCACACTACGGTATTTGTATAGTGTTGTGTCACATCCAGTCTTAGGTGGAGTAGGTTCAGCTCAAGACTGATACCATATGATGGGCCCCATTGGTAACTTGGTGAAGGTGTTACCTCAGACGGGGAGGTTGGCAGAGATTCTGGTAATAGCCATGAAATAACAGAATACTAAATGTCGTCTATGACAAAGCAGGTGCCGAGCTTGGATCTTGGGGAATATGGAGAATAGAATGAGGGGAATTAGTTTATATACATCTTATCCAATGTACAAGCTTTACAAAGACACTAAACTCGTACAGGTCCATGTGTAGAATACCTTCACATATTGCCATATACACATGCCACTTGTAGAAGATCCTACTTCATAAACCACATGTATGTGGAATACTAACGCGTTTTGAACCTTACTCAAGCTATATTTTCCTTATATTCCAGTATTACATTTAGGGAGTTTTTTTTTTTAATTGAAAATAACTTAACAGTCACTCATCATAAACATAGTTACAATGTACTGTCACTTTTCTTCTCCCTAGAGATAAGGCACCACCAGAAGTGGCTGCATTTTGAGTCAAATGACAGCCAAACCTCCTGACCTCACCAGGTTAATACAACACACTAATGGGTATTGTGGCCTCCCAAATCTTCCCTGGCAGATGTTTTTGTGGGATAGAAGGGTCAGGCACGTTGAATTTTAACCGCCTAAACCTTTTGTTATCAAAGCTGCAAGCCACTACCAGTGCTGTCTGGTAGCAGCCTACCCCTCCTTTCTCCACTAAGAATACAATAAATACTCCGACGCAAGGTTATGGATAAACTGACTATACATGATAGCATGATAGATGGTAAAATCCGTCACAGCTGAGATTGGTACAAAGGGAGGTGCAGGGTAAACCTTCAAACATTAACCATAGCATGACATTGCATTATATTGAGTCCTGTGTAATGTGGGTCCAAGATGGACACTGAAGGCAACATCTGCCACACAGGATGGGCAGTATGCTATATTCTGTATTGGGTCACCACATATACAAGTATAATGAGGTGGGATGTAAGCAGTGTAAGCCCGCCTCAGCCCACCCCTAAAGGTAATGGGCCCTTCTACCAACCATCCCAGTTAGCTAGGTTGACACTATATCTTGTTTTTTTTATGCTTTAACTGTTTTGTTTACTTCTTGTTACTTTTATAGCATTTATATCCCTAAGTACTTTTCATCATTCACTAAAGTCTCTGTACCCTATCTCAGATACACACTAGGTCATTTAAACACAACATATCTACTCTATTGTCTCCAGAGTTTGGGAGGACATTGGAGAACCTGTCAGAAACAGGTTAAAATTGGAAAAACATACAAACTCCATCAGCGGCGGACACAAACAGCAGAGGGCCCCTGTGCAAAGAATGTGCCTGCCCCCCCCCAATCATATGTCAATTGTTCTGGACCCCCCTTTCATATGTCACTCAGGTGGACCCCCATATGTCACTTGCACCGGGGCCTCCCACCCATATCAGTTGCTCAGGAGGACACCTCCCCTAATATCAGTTGTTAATTATTTATTAAGGCCTCCCATATGCTGCAGCTCATTCAGCCCCCCCCCCACATTAGAGAGCATAATTTCCCCACATTAGGTAGCATAGTTTCCACACGTTAGGTAGCATAGATTCCCCACATCAGGTAGCATAGTTTCCCCACATTAGGTAGCAGTTTCCCCACATTAGGTAGCATAGCCCGCCCAACACACAGACACACACACACACACTTACCTGGCCTGTGCAGCACTTCTCTCCGGTGGCAGCCTGACGAGGTACAGTGGGGCAATAAAGTATTTAGTAAGCCACCAATTGTGCAAGTTCTTCCACTTAAAAAGATGAGAGAGGCCTGTAATTTTCATCATAGATATACCTCAACTATGAGAGACATAAGGAGAAAATAAAACTCCTAAAGAATTTATTTGCAAATTATGGTGGAAAATAAGTATTTGGTCACCTACAAACAAGCAAGATTTCTGGCACTCACAGACCTGTAACTTCTTTAAGAGTCTCCTCTGTCCTCCACTCGTTACCTGTATTAATAGAACCTTTTTGAACTTATTAGCATAAAAGACACCTGTCCACAACCTCAAACAGTCACACTCCAATCTCCACTATGGCCAAGACCAAAGAGCTGTTGAAGGACACTAGAAACAAAACTGTAGACCTGCACAAGGCTGGGAAAATGGAATCTGCAATAGGCAAGCAGCTTGGTGTGAAGAAATCAACTGTGGTAGCAATTATTAGAAAATGGAAAACAAGACCACTGATAATCTCCCTCAATCTAGGGCTCCACGCAAGATCTCACCCTTTGGTGTCAAAATGATCACAAGGGCGGTGAGCAAAAATCCCAGAACCACACGGGGGGACCTAGTGAATGACCTGCAGAGAGCTGGGACCAAAGTAACAAAGGCTACCGTCAGTAACACACTACGCCACCAGGGACTCAAATCATGCAGTGTCGGACGTGTTCTCCTGCTTAAGCCAGTACATATCCGGGCCCGTTTGAAGTTTGCTAGAGAGCATTTGGATGATCCAGAAGAGGATTGGGAGAACGTCATATGGTCAGATGAAACCAAAGTAGAACTTTTTGGTAAAAACTCAACTTGTCGTATTTGGAGGAGAAAGAATGCTGAGTTGTGAAGCACAGGGGTGGAAACATCATGCTTTGGGGCTGTTTTTCTGTCACAGGACCAGGACAAGTGATCTGTGTAACGGAAAGAATGAATGGGGCCATGAATCGTAAGATTTTGAGTGAAAACCTCCTTCTATCAGCAAGGGCATTGAAGCTGAAACGTGGCTGGGTCTTTCAGCATGACAATGATCCCAAACACATCACCAGAGCAGCGAAGGAGTGGCTTCGTAAGAAGCATTTCAAGGTCCTGGAGTGGCCTAGCCTGTCTCCAGATCTCAAACCCATAGAAAACCTTTGGAGGGAGTTTAAAGCCTGTGTTTCCCAGCGACAGCCCCAAAACATCACTACTCTAGAGGAGATCTGCATGGAGGAATGGGCCAAAATACCAGCAACAGTGTGTGAAAACCTTGTGAAGACTTATAGAAAATGTTTGACCTCTGTCATTGCCAACAAAGGGTATATAACAAAGTATTGAGATGAACTTTTGTTATTGACCAAATACTTATTTTCCACCATAATTTGCAAAAAAAAATTCTTTAAAAATCAGACAATGTGATTTTATGGATTTTTTTTGTCATTATGTCTCTCATAGTTGAGGTATACTTATGATGAAAATTGCAGGCCTCTCTCATGTTTTTAAGTGGGAGAACTTGCACAATTGGCTGACTAAATACTTTTTTGCCCCACTGTGCCTCACTTGCAGACCCGGGTGGCTGGCTGTAGACTCACTGTCTAAAGTGCAGTGGCGTAGCTAGGGTTGGTGTCACCTAGTGCGGTAAAAATTGTGTCGCCTCCCCCCTCCTTCATCCGCCAGCAAGACACTTACTGGAAAACCCAGGTCTAGGTATATCTGTAGTCCCCTTGTCTGTAGTCTCTCCTTGAAAATTACTTGAAACTTCTACCCATAGATATGTCAGCCCTGCTCCAAATTATTTCTATATATTGCAGTGTATATATTGCAGTGTACTTATTTACTTATTAACACCACTACACAAGGGCAAAATAATCCCTCCGGTTTCCGGCTGTGGAAAATCCATTGCGAGTTACGCTACCATTCAATGAGTCCACGGACAGTCTGCAATAGTGTCAGATTAGCAGACTGCCAGTGGACCTGTTAAAATAAATGGTAGCGTAACTTGAAGTAGATTTTTTGCATCTAGTTACAACCCTGTGAACGCACCCTATAAGTGATAACATACTGTACAAAACCATATAGATTTAGATATTAGCACTACACATGATATATTTGTGCTCGGGGGGGGGGGGGGGGCTTGACACTCGGGCTCGTGGTTACATCGGTACGCACACACCTGTATTGAAAAACATTAAACTTAACAAAGCGGTCAGATTTTGCCCAATAACCACAACGGAGGGCAAACCTTAAGAGGGCATGCCCTGTAATGGATAAATTGAAAAAAGGGGAGGGTTGGGAGGGGTCCGCAAAACATCACGTATGCCCCACCAGTAGGTGCAGGGGCATTATATACCACCGCCCCCTACACACTGTTCCTTAATATCGTGGCAGACAGTACTCACGACCCTCGTACAAATACTGCCTGATAGGCTTAACACTTGTGCTCGGGGCTTCACACTCGTGCTCGTGGTTACATCAATACTCACACGCCTGTATGGAAAAACATTAAACTTAACAAAGCGGTCAGATTTGTTCCCAATAACCATGATGGAGGGCACGCCTGAAGAGGGCAAAAGTTAACCTGGTAGGATAAATAACAGAATTCATAATTGTAACCCAATACCACAACAACTAACACAAATCCATATTTAGACTCTAACTTGAGACAGAAAAGTAGGATCTGTGAACTAGCTGTCCGAGTAATCAATACCTGGTACAGAGGAGCTTTGATAGTCCCGCCCACTCTAAAAGAAACGAGCCAGCACTGAAACAGACGCAGGCTGACATGCAAGCTGATATATGCATCTTTAACATATTTACTTATGACATGGCAAGAGTGAGACCGATAGATACCTGTCAGGCAGAACATGAAGCTATCCAAGTCCCTACGATTGAGAGGCAAAAAATAAACTGTTAGCGAAATAATATACAATATCAAAACTGCATGACCGACTTTTGGTGATAATAACCTTGTAGCGCCATATCGCCTGTACCCCAACAGGTGTGCCTGTAGACGTGACAGGTCTTTGTGTAACCATCGTGCCTGTAGATGTGACAGGTCTTTGCGTAACCATCGTGAAAGCAGACATGGCAGTTATGAAGGGTATACAAAGACCTATGTGTCATAATGTTGTTGCTCTGAAGACATGTCAGCAACAACTATGCAATGCATCCCCCTGCAAACGTGGCAGGTATGACGGGTATACAACTGCTTATGTGTCATGATGTTATTGAGCGTATTTACAATGAAACTATTAGTGAACATACAGTATGGCTACAAAACATCTGTACAGTATGAAAGCTACGAGCGTATGTACAGTAAACACAATGTAAAGCTATCAGCGTATATATACAGTATGAAGCTATGAGCATATGTACGGTAAACATAAAAAAGCTATGAGCATATACAGTAACAGCTTTGAGCATATGTTCGTATGAATGACACAAGCGTATGTACAGTATAAATGGCACAAGCGTATGTACAGTATAACTACGAGTGTTTGTACAATATACATGGTACAAGTGTATATACCGTATAACAACCACTAGCATATGCATGGTATAAATGGTACAAGCGTGTGTGTAGTTATAACTACTAGCGTGCGTACGATATAAAAGGTACAAGCGTATGTATGGTATGATGCTATAAGCGAATAACGCTACGGGCGTATGTTAAGTGCAAATGCAACTGGCGTATGTACAATGTAAGTTCTGTGAGCGTGTTTCTTTTTTTTTTTATGCACAACATAAATGCATGAAATGACTATTATCACTAGTATGATATGTACCTGAAGTCACTATTATAAAGCCATATATGAAATGATTATCATCAGGACATGCTCATGAAAAAACAAAACAAGCATAATGCTAAATTGCAGCAGTAATAGGTCAGAAAGCATTGTGCATACCGCTGATGCTCCGTGTATCTGGTCCTATTATAATGATAAAGGATAGCCGTACCAGCGCATTACACCTGCAAAGGATTAACCAGGGCCCCCTTTTATACAGCAGGGGAACACGATGACCTGATAGTCTGCTACTGAAACCGTCCACTGGCTCGGCATGAGATTCACACTGCCAATATAACATTGACTCATTCCCTGAACGAAATGATATAGCACTATATTTGAATCAACGAGCGGCGGCTCCGTTCGACGTTCACCTGACCCAGAGTAAGAGCTGGCCGGCCCTGCTCCAGCAAGACGCCATGGCCCCACCAGATGCCCCTGAGCGGGCGTCCAGGCATCCCTTTGTGAGGCAGGTAGCAGACTACGGGTGATGTTGCGGCCGCGCCGCAAACGTAACCATCAGGAACTGAGCGCTCAAAGAGGGGAGCAGCCGTAGAGCTTCAACACATGGTGGGAGAATCAAATGCCGGATGCAGCATGTCTATCTGTTCCACAAAACGTCATGTACACCCCGCCAGTAGGTGCAGGGGTGTTATATACCCCCGCCCCCTACACACAGCTCCTTAACACCCACCTAGTGTACCCACGCCCCTCGCACAAATACAGCCTGATAGGCTTAACACATATCGTATAAGTGACTCACAGATCGTCTTCTCTGATCAGTGTCGTTCACCTTTTCTTTCTATCGGACAGACATGACAACTTATCCCAAATGCCACTCGTCTCTGCAGAGTATACTCCATTAGTGTATCATGAAAATATACATAATAATATCCTCACTAATAATGCAACAACTTTGCCCTACTCTCACTAATATTACCCCGCATCCCTATTATATATGTATATTTATATATGAGGAGGAACAGTGGATCAATATATTTGTATGTATATATATATATATATATATATATATACACACTGTATTTATATATATATATATATATATATATATATATATTTCTCCTGTGCACCCTCATATATAAATATGCCCCTGTGCCCTCTCATATATATTTAATGCCCCAATGTGCCCCCCCATATATATATATTTATATATATATATATAGATGAGCGGTCATAGATATAAATGAGTGGCCTATTTATATATGAGGGGGCACAGGGAGCATATATGGGGGGAAAAGAAAGGCATTATATATATATATATATATATATATGGGGGCACAGGATGTATATATATGCATATGATGCCTCCCCCTGTGCCCCTTCTTATTTAAATATGCACCTCTGTGCTCCCTTATGCATAAATAATGTCCATTGTGCTCATATATAAATATGTGCCCCTATGTCTTCTGCAAATTAATGAATGACGCCCCCTGTGCTCAAACAGAAAAAAAAAAAAACTATTGAACTTACCTCGTCCAGGTTCCCACATTGTTCAGAGCTCCTGTTCAGCAATGCAGCCTATGAGCCGCAGTGCTGGCGCAATGATGTCACTTCATTGCTCCAGCCGGCCACAGGATCGCGCAGAGGCTCATAGGCTGCAAAGCTGGCAGCCCGCTCCACCATTCACTGTTCTTCTTCTGTGTCCGGAGAAGCCTGAGGTGACACCACCGTGGTATGATTTTTTTTTCACTTGGTGGTGTCACCCCATTTAGGGGTTTCACCTGGTGCGGTCCACAACCCATCTAGCAACGCCACTGCTTAAGTGCCCGCTGCGCTATTATGCGCCGTATCTGCTTTAGAACAGTGAGCAGTGGCGGTGCAGTGCTGCAGCTCACGTGTGTGAAGTGTGAGGGGCCCACCGCCCTTTCAAACGGCGGTGGGCCTCCTCACACGCTTGGGCCCCTTTGCAGCTGAACCGGCTGCACAGACGATATGTCCCTGAACTCCATGTAAACGATGACCTGATCCCAACCCATGACCCCAGTGCTAAAACCACTGAGTGACCCCCCACTTAAAGTAAAGTATACGGGCCATCTCTGACTATTGGCCTCTAGGGTACCACCCCAGTGCCTCAATGGTCATTCAGCCCTTGTAAAAATAGGTTTATTTTTATGTTATGAAGTTAAAGGACACAAGGACACAAATATGGAATAAAATCCATGAATAGTTGGATGACTGACACCATATGTGGGTCTGTGGGCCCCTCTGAAATCTGAGTGAAGGTGTTACCTCAAACAATCTTATAAAAAGCTCCGCACATCAATGCTAAAGGGAAGAGTTCAGAAAAACAATGAATTAAAGGATTACATTATAACAAGCCCCCGAATGATGAAAGGCATAGTTAGCTTACTGAAGATAGACTCTGAGAATAGCATGTCCCAACAGACTCGCAGGTATTATAGGCAAACAATGACAAGACAGTAGGGCCTCCTATAGTTCTCCGTGCCAGGCTGTAAACTTACCAATAAATCTTTTTACAAACAACTTCTCAGCATTGTTCCAGGGGGTTCACATGTAATAGGAAGCTAAGACTCGGCAGCTGTCACTCTGTCCAATGAGGGTAGGAGTTCTCCAAGGTCAAATACATACGGTAGTATATATAAAATATTTTATTACATTTATATTAGAGATGAAATTATTCACCTTCAGGGCTTGAATTAGTTGAGCGTGCAATTGACTGGTGTTGTACAGCTGCACAAGATTTCACCATTGGTGGTCTGAGTTGTGCGTTCCATAGAGCCAACCATTGCAGGTATTCTGGGGCCCATGCGAAGAGGGCCCAACAGGTTTCTTGCTGTGGGCTATGTGGATGTGCCCGGGGCTCATCCATTTATAATCTCAGCTATTCATGCCTTCATAGAGGGAATAGGAAGGAAGTAGTGTGTGTGTGTGTGGGAGGGGGGACAGTATTTGGCGGATTGTGCCGCAAGTTGTGTTTGCACCCAAGAAATGGAAAAGACCTGACTAATGCTCCATTTTACTAGAAAATCATTTGGCTTAAAGGGGTACTCAGCTGCTCAGCGTTTGGGACAAACACTGGAGCCGGCAGCAGGAGCTCGTGACGTCATAGCCCTGCCCCCTCATGATGTCACGCCCCACCCCCTCAATGCAAGTCTATAGGAGGGGGCGTGGCGACTGCCACGCCCCCTCCCATAGACTTGCATTGAGGGGGCTAGGTGTGACGTCATAAGCTCCCGGCGCCGGCTCCAGCATTCGGAACAGTTTGTTCCAAACGCTGAGCAGCAGGGTACCCCTTTAACCTTTTAAGGACTGAGGGCGTACCTGTACACCCTGAGCCCGGTGTTTAAAATGGGCTAACAGCTCGCGGCACCGATCGTTGTGCCGATCGTTGGGCTAACAGCGTGCGGCACCGATCAACCCTTCAGACACGGCGATCAAAGTTGACTGCCGCGTCTGAAAGTGAAAGTAAACACTTCCCGGCAGCTCAGTCCGGCTAATCGGGACATCGCGATAAAATCGCGATGTTCTGATCAGCTAGGATGCAAGCGGAGGTCTCCTTACCTGTCCAATCGGGGTTTGATTGCTCCAAGCCTGAGCTACAGGCTTGAGTAATCGAGCGCCTATCTCGCTGATCCATGCAAAGCTATGGCTTTGCAGGGATCAGCATAAGAGATCAGTGTGTACAGTGCTATAGCCCCCTATGGAAGCTATAGCACTGCAAAAAAAAAGGGAAAAAAAAAAAAGTTAACAAAAGGTCATTTAACCCCTTCCCTAATAAAAATTTGAATCACCCCCCTTTTGCCATAAAAAAAACTGTGTAAATAAAATAAAAATAAACATATGTGGTATCACCGCATGTGGAAATGTCCAAACTATAAAAATATATCATTAATTAAACCGCAAGGTCAATTGCGTACGTGCAAAAAAATTCAAAACTCCAACATAGCGTATTTATTGTCACTTTTTATATCATGAAAAAATGAATAAAAAGCGATTAAAAAGTCCGATCAATACAAAAATTGTATAAAAACTTCAGAACATAGCGCAAAAAAATTAGTCCTCATACCAGCCCGTACGCGGAAAAATAAAAAAGTTATAGGGGTTATGATTTTTTTCCAAAGTACGACAATATTCAACCTATATAAGTAGGGTATCATTTTAACCGTATGGACCTACAGAATAAAGATAAGGTGTAATTTTTACCGAAAAATGCACTGCCTGGAAACGGAAGCCCCCAAAAGTTACAAAATGACATTTTTTCTTCAATTTTGTTGCACAATGAATTTTTTTTTTCCGTTTCGCCGTGAATTTTTGGGTAAAATGACTAATGTCACTGCAAAGTAAAATTGGTGGCGCAAAAAATAAGCCATAATATGGAATTTTATGTGCAAAATTTAAAGCGTTATGATTTTTAGAAGGTGATGAGGAAAAAATGAAAATGCAAAAATGGAAAAAATGCTGAGCCCTTAAGGGGTTAAATTTCCCATACAGGGATGGGACAAAATAACCAGAACATCCCCATTATTACTGAATTAAATTGAACTCTTCCTGACATACCTGCCATTACCGGTAATGCTACCTTTATTTGTGAGGTACCTTATGTAGCTGTTGATAAACTTTATTACTTGTTTATATGTTTGTTTTAGGAGTGTCATATATAAGAAAAGACAGATGTGACCCTAGTTGATGGGTGTGTTGAGGTCTACTGTTTCATCTCAGCTCAGTATACAAATGCAAAACATCTGCAGACAGAAGTAGTTGTGGTTGAAAGTCAAATCTTGACATGAGGGGCCAAAAAGCCCTTTATTGAATTGTACACAAAAAAATACCCCCTCCCCCAGAATTGAATAAAAGTTTAAGGCCATTTTGCAGTAATTTGAGGTGCTGTATTTTTGTTTCTTGTGTCTTCAGTTTGACAAGGTCCTCTTCTGTCCCTCTGTAGCAGCAGCTCTGGTGACACCCTGAGGTGAAGAGGACCACACGAATTAGGAGAAGTGAGTAATAAGTCAGGACGCAGAACCTGGGAAATGTTCCTGCCCTTCCGGGAGGCCTTCTTTTCTGGGAGTCTCCAAGGCATTACAGGAATGTTGACAAGTATGTCAATGACTCTTCCTTACCTTTATACTTTACTTTTGTACTGTTCTTTGCTGCTTTTGTAGATACCTTCTTGGGAGTTGAGAATATATCTATAAAAGTATATTGTTTACAGACAGTAACGTACATCCCATGTAGTAAAACCCACCTCCCGGTGTCTATTACTCCCATGATAATATATGAGGTTGTTTTACAGTAAACTTTACAAGGCAGACTCATTAAACCACACATAGATCAGTGGTCTACAAGCTTGTAGGGTGCCTACCGATACCTACTGAAATGCTTGGTGATTGACATTCATTGTCTATAGGGGTGGGGCAATAAATACCCACAGTAGAGTAAACTATGCTATGAATGGTAGTGTTTTTTTTTTTTTGTTGTAACCTCTAACCTCCACGATCTCGAGGCCTCTAGATTGAAAACCTTAGCATCTGATAACTTTCTATATCTTATTAGTACTTTAGTTGATCGTAGTATCCAATTATATGGATAGCTCAAAGGTATGCAACTATCTTTAGGGTATTTTGCTGCGTATCTGCTGCCCATAGAAGTCAATAGGTAGCAAAATATGCAGCGGATTTTGCTACTCATTGACTTCAATGGGTAGAAAAATATGCAGCAAAATATGGCACGTGTGACCTTACCCTTAGTAAGAGTTTGCTTATCCAGGTCTACCATGAGGTCTAGGTCCGAGCTCAACACTAAGGCCAGGTTCACACCACAAAAAAAACTCTGCAAGGATATTAAAGGGGTATTCCGGTGGAAAACTTTTATTTATTTTTATTTTTTTAATCAACTGGTGCCAGAAAGTTAAAGTTTAGATTTGTAAATTACTTTTATTAAAAAAAATCTTGATCCTTCCTGTACTTATTAGCTGCTGAATACTACAGAGGAAATTATTTTCTTTTTGGAATACAGAGCTCTCTGCTGAATCACGAGCACAGTGCTCTCTGCTGACATCTCTGTCCGTTTTAAGAACTGTCCATAGTAGGAGAAAATCCCCATAGAAAACATATGCTGCTCTGGACAGTTCCTAAAATGGACAGAGATGTCAGCAGAAAGCACTGTGCTTGTGATGTCAGCAGAGAGCACTGTGTTCCAAAAATAAATAATTTCCTCTGTAGTATTCAGCAGCCAATAAGCACTGGAAGGATTAAGATTACACCTTTAAACACTTACTAACAGGTTTCCTCAGAGATTACACCTGGTGTCTGTACCTGTGTGTGATGGGTAGTCTCACAATTCTTATGTGATCTTTTCCCCAATGTTCATTTTAAGCAGCATACAAAATGAGTATCATCTCAGGTTTTCCCAGGTTGCAGTGTGGCCCGTGACATCGCTAGTTAGGTGTTGAAAGGGAGCCTGTCTGCTTCAGTGGGTGGAGCAACCGCATGGTGGGAGGGAGATCATTCCCCACAGGGCTGCAGGGAATTGTCCCAGCTGTGATGCAAAGGGTGGGGTGACATGTGTGGGAGGGAGAGATATGATCTCACACTTACAAACAAGGGATCATGGGACTTATAGTTGGAGTGTAGTTGGAGGGAGGGAACTCCAAAATCAAATACAAGTTCACAAAAAGATAGCTTCAGCATTATGGTAATCTCACAACATAGCCATTTAGCCCCAAGATAAGCACAGATCCTTTCTAACCATGTCCATCACTGTCTGTTAGGTACGTACTAAAATCCTCTTATGGTGGATAACCTCTTTAACCCCTTAAGGACCATGGATGTACGCATACGTCTAAGCACTCTGGTAGTTAAGGACCAAGGACGTACGCGTACGTCCGTGGGAATTTCGGTCCCTGCCGCGCGCCGGGTGGGGACTGGACCAGGGTGACTGCTGATATCGATCAGCAGTCACCCCACGCAAATGCCCATGGGGGGTCATCAGACCCCCATATGTCGGCGATCGGCGCAAATCGCAAGTGAATTCACACTTGCGATTTGCACGATTCCGGGTCATTACGGGTCTATGTCCAAGACACCTACGATCCCCCTGAAGGGATAGGAGTGAGGTGGCAGGGGTGCTATTGGTGTTCTAGACGCGACCACCAATAGCACATCGGGGCGGGGGTTTAACTTTCGTTTTCCCCGTTCCGCCCACCCACAATAGGCGGGGCAGGACAGGGAAATGACAGGGACCGGCGCCGGAGTCCACTTACCCTGCGGGCGAGGCTGCGGGCGGCGATCGGTGTCAGAGATTGGCGGGCTGCGATGACTTGCAGCAGGCTCCCTGGATTCGACGGAAGCCGGTAAGTTGCCTAGCAACATCTGGAGGGCTACAGTCCGAGACCACTATACAGTGGTCTCTATACTGTAGCACTCCAGATCTTGCAAAACTACAACTCCTAGCATGCCCACACAACTGTTTGCTGTCTAGGCATGCTGGAATTTGTAGTTTTGCAACATCTGGAGGGCCACAATTTGCAGTGGTCTCTATACTGTAGCACTCCAGATGTTGCAAAACTGCAAATCCCAGCATGCTGGGAGTTGTAGTTGCGATCCCTCCTGCTGTTGCATAACTACATCTCCCAACATGCCCTTCAGCGATCAGTACATGCTGGGAATTGTAGTTTTGCAACAGCTGGAGGCACACTGGTTGGAAAATATTGAGTTAGATAACAGAACCTAACTGAAGGTTTTCCAAGCAGTGTGTCTCCAGCTGTTGCAAAAATACAACTCCCAGCATGCACGGTCTGTCAGTACATGCTGGGAGTTGTAGTTTTGAAACTGGTGGAGATTTGTCCCCCCCATGTGAATGTACAGGGTATATTCACACAGGCAGGTTTACAGTAAGTTTTCTGCTTCAAGTATGGGCTGCAGCAAATTTTTCGCCGCAGCGCAAACTCCTAGCAGGGAACTCACTGTAAACCTCCGCCAGTGCGAATGTACCCTAAAAACACTACACTACACTAACACATAATAAAGGGTAAAACACTACATATACACCCCTTACACTGTCCCCCCCAATAAAAATTAAAAACGTCTTGTACGGCAGTGTTTCCAAAACGGAGCCTCCAGCTGTTGTAAAACAACAACTCCCAGCATTTCCGGACAGCCACTGACTGTCCAGGCATGCTGGGAGTTTAGCAACAGCTGGAGGCACCCTTTTTGGGAATCACTGGTGTAGAATTCCCCTATGTCCACCCCTATGCAATCCCTAATTTAGTCCTCAAGTGTGCATGGCGCTCTCTCACTTCAGAGCCCTGTCGAATTTCAAGGATGTTTAGGGCCACATATGGGATATTTCTGTACTCGGGAGAAATGACACAAAAAATTTTGGGGGGCTTTTTCTCTTTTTACCCCTTATGAAAAGGAAAAGTTGGGGTCTACACCAGCCTGTTAGTGTAAAAAAAAAAAAAAAAATGTTTTACACTAACATGTTGGTGTTGCCCTTTACTTTTTATTTTCACAAGAGGTAAAAGGAAAAAAAGAGCCCCAAAATTTGTAATGCAATTTCTCCTGAGTACGGAAATACCCCATATGTGGACGTAAAATGATCTGCGGACGCATAACAAGGCTCAGGAGTGAGAGAGCACTATGTACATTTGAGGCCTAAATTGGTGATTTGCACAGGGGTGGCTAATATTACAGTGGTTCTGACATAAACACAAAAAAATAAATACCGACGTGTGACCGCATTTTGGAAACTACACCCCTCACGGAATGTAACAAGGGGTATAGTGAGCTTTAACACCCCACAGGTGTTTGACAAATTTTCATTAAATTTGGATGGGGAAAAAAAATAATAATTTCACTAAAATGCTGGTGTTACCCGAAATTTTTCATTTTCATTTACTTCTTCTGAGTAAGAACATACCCCATATGTGGATGTAAAGTGCTCTGCGGGCGAACTACAATACTCAGAAGAGAAGGAGCGCCATTGGGATTTTGAAGAGAAAATTTGTCCAGAATTGAAGGCCACGTGTGTTTATAAAGCCCCCATAGTGCCAGAACAATGGACCCCCCAACATGTGACCCCATTTTGGAAATTACACCCCTCACGTAATGTAATAAGGGGTACAGTGAGCATTTACGCCCCACAGGTGTCTGACAGATTTTTGGAACAGTGGTCTGTGAAAATGAAAAATGTAATTTTTCATTTGCTCAGCCCACTGTTTCAAAGATCTGTCAAATGCCAGTGGGGTGTAAATGCTCACTGCACCCCTTATTAAATTCTGTGAGTGGTGTAGTTTCCAAAATGGGGTCACATGTGGGGAGGTCCACTGTTTTGGCACCACGGGGGGCTTTGTAAACGCACATGGCCCCTGACTTCCATTCCAAACAAATTCACTCTTCAAAAGCTCAATGGCACTCCTCTTCTGAGCATTGTAGTTCGACTGCAGAGCACTTGACGTCCACACATGGGGTATTTCCATACTCAGAAGAAATGGGGTTACAAATTTTGGGGGTCATTTTCTCCTATTACCCCTTGTAAAAATGTAAAATTTGGGGAAAAAACTGCATTTTAGTGAATTTTTTTATTTTTTTTCATTTACACATCCAACTTTAACAAAAAGTTGTGAAATACCTGTGAGGTCTTAAGGCTCACTGTAACTCTTGTTACGTTCCTTGAGGGGTGTAGTTTCCAAAATATTATGTCATGTGGGTATTTTTGCTGTTCTGGCACCATAAGGGCTTCCTAAATGCGACAAGCCCCCCAAAAAACATTTCAGCAAAATTTGCTTTCCAAAAGCCAAATGTGACTCCTTCTCTTCTGAGCACTGTAGTTCGCCCGCAGAGCATTTTACGTCCTAACATGGGGTATTACCATACTCAGAAGAGATGGGGTTACACATTTTGGGGGCATTTTCTCCCATTACCCTTTATAAAAATTTTACATTTGGGGGAAAAAACTGCACTTTAGTAAAAAAAAAAAATTTTTCATTTACACATCTGACTTTAACGAAAAGTCGTCAAACACCTGTGTGGTATTAAGGCTCACTGGACCCCTTGTTACGTGCCTTGAGGGGTGTCATTTCCAAAATGGTATGCCATGTGGGTTTTTTCTGCTGTTCTGGCACCAAAGGGGCTTCCTAAATGTGACATGCCCCCCAAAAACCATTTCAGAAAAACTCACTCTCCAAAATCCCACTGTCGCTCCTTCCCTTCTGAGCCCTCTACTGCGCCCACCGAACACTTGACATACACATATGAGGTATTTCCTTACTTGAGAGAAATTGGGTTACAAATTTTGAGAGGATTTTTCTCCTTTTACCCCTTGTAAAAATTCAAAAACTGGGTCTACATGAACATGAGAGTGTAAAAAATGAAGATTTTGAATTTTCTCCTTCAATTTGCTGCTATTCCTGTGAAACACCTAAAGGGTTAACACACTTACTGAATGTCATTTTGAATACTTTGAGGGGTGCCGTTTTTATTATGGGGTCATTTGTGGGGTATTTCTAATAAGAAAGCCCTTCAAATCCACTTCAAACCTGAATTGGTTCATGAAAAATTCTGATTTTGAAAATTTTGTGAAAAATTGGAAAATGACTGCTGAACTTTGAAGCCCTCTGATGTCTTCCAAAAGTAAAAACATGTCAACTTTATGATGCAAACAATTTTTTGTGAATCAATATATAATTTATTTGGAATGTGTATTTTCCTTACAAGCAGAGAGCTTCAAAGTTAGAAAAATTCAATTTTTTCATCAAATTTTGAAATTTTTCACCAAGAAATGATGCAAGTATCGACAAAATTTTACCACTAACATAAAGTAGAATATGTCACGAAAAAACAATCTTGGAATCAGAATGAAAGGTAAAAGCATCCCAGAGTTATTAATGCTTAAAGTGGTACTCCGCCCCTAGACATCTTATCCCCTATCCAAAGGATAGGGGATAAGATGTCAGATCGCCGTGGTCCCGCTGCTGGGGACCCCGGGGATTGCCGCTGCAGCACCCCGCTATCATTACTGCGCAGAGCGAGATCGCTCTGCACGTAATGACGGGCAATACAGGGGCCGGAGCATCGTTACGCCACGGCTCCTCCCCTCGTGACGTCACGGCCCGCCCCCGTCAATACAAGTCTATGGGAGGGGGCGTGGCGGTCATCACGCCCCCTGCCATAGACTTGCATTAAGGGGACGGGCCGTGATGTCATGAGGGGCGGAGCCATGACGTCACGCTGCTCTGGCGCCTGTATCGCCCGTCATTACGCACAGAGCGTTTAAAACCGTTCAAAAACATTGCTTGCCTCCTTAATCCTCCGCCTTTCCTTTCCAATGCTTACCGGGTCTCCGCTGCATTTCCACTTTCTGGTCCCCTCTCGACACACAGGAAGTGCCCGCTTAGCCAATCACTGGCTGAATTTCCTTCCACTTCTTGTGTGTCAAAATGGGGCCAAGAAGAGAAGGTCCATGGGAACGGAACAGCAACGGCAGACGATTAGGGAGTAAGTATTGCTTTTTTTTTACCTAATTATTCCAGAAGATAACTTCCTATAAAAATTGAGGCTGCACTACTGAGAGATTCTTATAACAACATGTATCTGTTACGCCTAGCGCTCCGGGCCCCCGCTCCTCCCCGGAGCGCTCACGGCGTCTTTCTCCCTGCAGCTCCCCGGTCAGTCCCGCTGACCGGGAGCGCTGCTCTGTCATGGCCGTTGGGGATGCGATTCGCACAGCGGGACGCGCCCGCTCGCGAGTCGCATCCCAGGTCACTTACCCGTTCCCGTCCCCTGCTGTCATGTGCTGGCGCGCGCGGCTCCGCTCTCTAGGGCGCGCGCGCGCCAGCTCCCTGAGACTTAAAGGGCCAGTGCACCAATGATTGGTGCCTGGCCCAATTAGCTTAATTGGCTCCCACCTGGTCCCTGACTATATCTAACCTCCTCCCATGCACTTCCTTGCCGGATCTTGTTGCCCTTGTGCCTAGTGAAAGCGTTTTGTGTGTTTAATAACCTGTGTACCAGAACTTCTGCTATCTCCCCTGACTACGAACCTTGCCGCCTGCCCCCGACCTTCTGCTACGTCCGACTTTGCTTCTGCCTACTCCCTTGTACCTCGCCTATCTTCAGCAGCCAGAGAGGTGAGCCGTTGCTAGTGGATACGACCTGGTCACTACCGCCGCAGCAAGACCATCCCGCTTTGCGGCTGGCTCTGGTGAAAACCAGTAGTGTCTTAGAACCGGTCCACTAGCACGGTCCTCGCTATCCCTCTCTGGCACAGAGGATCCACCTCCTGCCAGCCGGCATCGTGACAGTTGCACCAATGATTGGTGCCTGGCCCAATTAGCTTAATTGGCTCCCACCTGGTCCCTGACTATATCTAACCTCCTCCCATGCACTTCCTTGCCGGATCTTGTTGCCCTTGTGCCTAGTGAAAGCGTTTTGTGTGTTTAATAACCTGTGTACCAGAACTTCTGCTATCTCCCCTGACTACGAACCTTGCCGCCTGCCCCCGACCTTCTGCTACGTCCGACTTTGCTTCTGCCTACTCCCTTGTACCTCGCCTATCTTCAGCAGCCAGAGAGGTGAGCCGTTGCTAGTGGATACGACCTGGTCACTACCGCCGCAGCAAGACCATCCCGCTTTGCGGCGGGCTCTGGTGAAAACCAGTAGTGTCTTAGAACCGGTCCACTAGCACGGTCCTCGCTATCCCTCTCTGGCACAGAGGATCCACCTCCTGCCAGCCGGCATCGTGACAGTAGATCCGGCGATGGATCCCGCTGAAGTTCCTCTGCCAGTTGTCGCTGACCTCCCTACGCTGGTCGCCCAGCAAGCTCGTCAGATCGCCCAGCAGTCGCAACAGATAGCGCAACAAGATCACCAGCTGTCGTACTTGACCACCATGACACAGCAACTCCAGTCACAACTACAGCAAGTACAGTCACAGCTACAGCAGCAACAACCATCTCCTCCGCCAGCTCCTGCACCCCTTCCGCGGCGAGTGGCCGCTCCTAGCCTCCGCCTGTCCTTGCCGGACAAATTTAATGGGGACTCTAAGTTTTGCCGTGGCTTTCTTTCGCAATGTTCCCTGCACTTGGAGATGATGTCGGACCAGTTTCCTAATGAAAGGTCTAAGGTGGCTTTCGTAGTCAGCCTTCTGTCTGGAAAAGCCCTGTCATGGGCCACACCGCTCTGGGACCGCAATGACCCCGTCACTGCCTCTGTACACTCCTTCTTCTCGGAAATTCGAAGTGTCTTTGAGGAACCTGCCCGAGCCTCTTCTGCTGAGACTGCCCTGCTGAACCTGGTCCAGGGTAATTCCTCCGTTGGCGAGTACGCCATACAATTCCGTACTCTTGCTTCTGAACTATCCTGGAATAATGAGGCTCTCTGCGCGACCTTTAAAAAAGGCCTATCCAGCAACATTAAAGATGTTCTGGCCGCACGAGAGACTCCTGCTAACCTGCATGAACTCATTCATCTAGCCACTCGCATTGACATGCGTTTTTCTGAGAGGCATCAAGAGCTCCGCCAGGAAAAAGACTTAGATCTCTGGACACCTCTCCCACAGTCTCCACTGCAATCTGCGCCTAGGCCTCCCGCCGAGGAGGCCATGCAAGTGGATCGGTCTCGCCTGACCCTGGAAGAGAGGAATCGCCGTAAGGAAGAGAATCTTTGTCTGTACTGTGCCAGTACTGAACATTTTTTGGTGGATTGCCCAATCCGTCCTCCACGTCTGGGAAACGCACGCTCGCACCCAGCTCTCGTGGGTGTGGCGTCTCTTGATGCTAAGTCGGCTTCTCCACGTTTCACGGTGCCTGTTCGGATTTCTACTTCAGCCAGCTCTCCCCTCTCAGCCGTGGCCTGCCTGGACTCTGGAGCTTCTGGGAATTTTATTCAGGAGTCCTTTGTGAATAAATTCCGCATTCCGGTGACCCGTCTTGTCAAGCCACTCCACATTTCCGCGGTCAACGGAGCCAGGTTGGATTGCACCGTGCGTTACCGCACGGAGCCCCTCCTAATGTGCATCGGACCTCATCACGAGGAAATTGTATTTTTTGTCCTTCCTAATTGCACTTCTGAAGTTCTCCTTGGACTACCCTGGCTTCAACACCATTCCCCAACCCTGGATTGGTCCACTGGGGAGATCAAGAGTTGGGGTCCCTCTTGTTCCAAGGACTGCCTTCAACCGGTTCCCAGTACTCCCTGCCGTGACCCTGTGGTTCCTCCTGTATCCGGTCCCCCTAAGGTCATTAAGGACTCTGCCTGCCACAGGAAATGCCCCTCCCCCCCTCCCAGTCCCATCAGGCAAGCCTCTGTGTCCCCTCATGGCCCTCGTCCTGGTGTCACACTGCCCCGTGCCAGGTCTCGCCCTCTGCCCTCTCTCCCCATTCCTACTCCTGCGGTTCTGCCTGCCGTTGAGGAATCCCTCCATCCTTTCCCGGTGTCCTCATCCCAGGGGAGGCAGTTACCGGACAAAGAGAAGGGGAGACCTAAGGGGGGGGTACTGTTACGCCTAGCGCTCCGGGTCCCCGCTCCTCCCCGGAGCGCTCACGGCGTCTCTTTCCCTGCAGCTCCCCGGTCAGTCCCGCTGACCGGGAGCGCTGCTCTGTCATGGCCGTTGGGGATGCGATTCGCACAGCGGGACGCGCCCGCTCGCGAGTCGCATCCCAGGTCACTTACCCGTTCCCGTCCCCTGCTGTCATGTGCTGGCGCGCGCGGCTCCGCTCTCTAGGGCGCGCGCGCGCCAGCTCCCTGAGACTTAAAGGGCCAGTGCACCAATGATTGGTGCCTGGCCCAATTAGCTTAATTGGTTCCCACCTGTTCCCTGGCTATATCTAGTCTGCTCCCATGCACTCCCTTGCCGGATCTTGTTGCCTTAGTGCCAGTGAAAGCGTATTGTGTGTTTTATAGCCTGTGTACCAGTACCTTTGCTATCTCCCCTGACTACGAACCTTGCCGCCTGCCCCCGACCTTCTGCTACGTCCGACCTTGCTACTGCCTACTCCCTTGTACCTCGCCTTTCTTCAGTATCTTCAGCAGCCAGAGAGGTGAGCCGTTGCTAGTGGATACGACCTGGTCACTACCGCCGCAGCAAGACCATCCCGCTTTGCGGCGGGCTCTGGTGAAAACCTGTAGTGGCTTAGAACCGGTCCACTAGCGCGGTCCTCGCCAATCCCTCTCTGGCACAGAGGATCCACCTCCTGCCAGCCGGCATCGTGACAATTCTGATAATCTTTCTGGGTACTGTAGTCCTCCCATTCCCTGTCTTACCCTGGTTTCCCATCTTTGAACCCTCTCCAGCTCCACTATATCTTTCTTGTACACTGGTGCCCAGTACTGTACACGGTATTCTATATGTGGTCTGACTAGTGATTTGTACAGCGGTAGAATTATTTCCTTGTCGTGGGCATCTATGCCCCTATTGATGCACCCCATGCTTTTATTTGCCTTCGCAGCAGCTGCCCGACACTGGTCACTACAGCTAAATTTACTATTAACTAAGACTCCCAAGTCCTTTTCCAAGTCAGTCGTCCCAAGTGTTCTCCCATTTAATACATAATCCCAGCCCGGATTTTTCATCCCCATGTGCATAACCTTACATTTATCAGTGTTGAACCTCATCTGCCACTTCCCAGCCCAAACCTCCAACCTGTCCAGATCCATTTGTAACAGTGCACTGTCCTCTATAGTGTTTACCGCTTTACAGAGTTTAATATTATGTGCAAAGATTGCTACTTTACTATTCAACCCCTCTACAAGGTCATTAATAAATATATTAAATAGACTGACCCCTTTGGTACCCCACTGGTAACAGTCACCCAATCAGAATAAGTACCATTAATAATCACCCTATGTTTCCTATCACTGAGCCAGTTACTTACCTACTTACACACATTCTCCCCAGCCCAATCCTTCTCATTTTATGTACCAATCTTTTATGTGGCACCATATCAAATGCTTTAGAAAAATCCAGATATATGACATCCAGCGATTCCCCCTGGTCCAGTCTGGAGCTCACCTCCTCATAAAAGCTGATCAGGTTAGTTTGACAGGACCGATCCCTCATAAAGCCATGCTGATATGGTGTCATACATTTATTTTTATCAAGATACTCCAAAATAGCATCCCTTAGAAAACCCTCAAACAATTTACATACAACGGAGATTAAACTAACAGGTCTATAATTCCTAGGGTCACCTTTTGACCCCTATTTAAATATTGGCACCACATTTTCCATGTGCCAGTCCTGGGGAACCTTCCCTGTCACTATATAGTCCTTGAATATTAAAAATAGGGGTCTTTCTATTACATTACTCAATTCCTTTGGAACACGGGAGTTAATCCCATCTGGACCTGGTGATTTCTCTATTTTGATTTTTTGTAGGCGGCACTGTACTTCTTCCTGGGTTAGACAGGTGACCTGTACTGGGGAGTTTACCTTATCACACTGTATTTCACCTGGCATTTCATTTTCCTCGGTGAATACAGTGGAGAAGAATTTGTTTTATATATTAGCTTTTTCCTGATCCCCGTTTATAATTTCTTCCTCATAATTTTTTTTTAAAGGGCCAACACTTTCATTTTTGACCTTTTGCTATTTATATAGTTTTTTTATATATATATATATATATATATATATATTTTTATTCTTTATAACATTATAAAAGTTTACACAAAACCAACTTTTCCATCAAAAAGAAAAATTATATCCCAAACCCACCCAACAATATCCATTAATCAACCTTTAAAATCAATTCTACTTTAATATTACAATATTCCTTATTTAACATACTACTTGAGGCCTGCAGTCCTCCCTGCACCTTCCTCCCTCCCTCCCCCCACCTCCCCTCTCCTAACTGTCTTGTATTGCTTCCCCTACTGTTCACACCCTTTCCACCCCTATGTCATCCCCTATTTCTATTACCTTAGCAACAGAGCGAGTAAATTAAGAAATAAATCAATTAATCAGAAGCACAGATTTGGGGGTACCAACCCCCCATAAAGAGACAGGATCAAGGAGAGGAGGGAGGTAGGAGGAGAAGAGAAAAAAAAAAACATACATACATCACTCCCATCACCTCTTGATTTTTAATATATTTTTTCTTCCTTTTTCTTTCCTTTATTATTTTCCTTTTTACCTCTTATTTTTTCCTACCCATTTCTCCCCCGACTTGCCGGCCCTAGGCTTCCCCTTTTGCTGGTTGCAGCCTCTGGCCGACTACCCCCCACCCTCCAGGGCGGTATTTAACTCACCCCGGACTGTCAGGGTGGCGAGGAATCATAGGTATTTGAGGCTGTTTAATTCTTTAAATTCCACATTCCTCTTCCTTCTACAACTATGAACCATACAAAAAATAAAAAAAAAAAAAAACATTTCCTTCCGACCTCTCCTCCCCCCCTCGAAGCTGTTAACAGGTTATATATACCAAAGGAGAGGAGGCAGCAACTATCCAAAAAGGGGGGAAAGGAGAGAAAAAAAAACAAAAAAAAACATTTCCTTTATTTTGTTTCACTATAATAATCTATCAGGGATTAAAGGTCTCGGGCTGACTACAGGCCTTCAAGTATTACAATCTTAATATTGTACCTATACCAAAATTCTTTGGTTTGTGTTTTAGTGATTTCTTCAAACTTTTTATTATCAAATAATGGTGTATATCGTGTCGCCTTCTCTGTGCTATTACACTCTTTATTTTCTCCCATACTTTTTGTGCCAATTGTAATAACGTTGCCCCTGCTCCTTCTCTAATACTTAAGTGACCTCCTTCTAACCATTCCCATATTCCTACACATTTTTATCCCCTACTCCCTACTACTCCTTTCCAATAGTCCATTTCTTTCCATCTAATTAGATGGGTTAACTGTGCTGCCCAAAAATAGGTTCTAAAATCTGGAACTGACAGACCTCCATTATTCTCTTCCTTTACTAAATGTTGTAATTTTATCCTTGGTCTTCTCCACTTCCAGATTAAATCTCTCAGCAGAGATTCTATTTGCTTAAATACTCTTTCCCCTAACCAAATTGGACTATTTAATAAAACATATTGCAATTGGGGTAACGTTATCATTTTTATCAAACTAATTCTGTCCGCCATACTTAATGGAAGTCCACACCAAATCTTAAATTTAGTCCTTATCTTTTGCAGCAACTGATCTATATTTAATTTTATATAATCTTCTACCTTTTTAGAAATTACAATACCCAAGTAGCGAAAGGATTCATTTTCTTTTAGCACCCTAACCTTACTATGCTTTATTCTCCCTTCTAAGGGACGCAGCACTGTTTTTTCCCAATTTACTTGTAGTCCTGATATCTTACCAAAGCTTTCCACTGTTGCTATTACTTTATCCAGCATATAATCTGTATTGGAAATGTACATCAGAATGTCATCCGCGAACAACGATATTTTGTCCTCTTTCTCCGCCCACACCCAAACCCCTCCACCTCTTTCATCTTCCTAATTTTTACTGCAAGTGGTTCTATATATAGGGAGAAGATGTAGGGGGAGAGAGGACAGCCCTGTCTTGTGCCTCTGGTAAGTTGAAACCCCTCTGTCTCTTCATCATTCACTAAAACTCCCGCCATTGGTTTTTTATTCAATATTTGTATCTGTCTTATAAATCTCTCACCCAAACCAAAACCTTCCAGTACTTTCCATAAATAAGGCCACTCCACCCTGTCAAAAGCCTTGACTGCGTCAAGTGACAGGATGGAGTGGCCCCCCCTCACCTCTTGTATATTCGCAAACAATCTCCTTATATTATCTGCCGTGCTATACCCGTGCCTAAATCCACACTGATCTTTACCTATTAGACCCGAGGTCACACCGGCCAACCTATTCGCCAATTTCTTGGCCCAAATTTTCATATCTGTGTTTAACAGAGAAATTGGCCTGTATGACCCCGGCTCCGCTGCATCTTTTCCTGGCTTCAAAATAAGGATAATTATCTCTTTATTCATAGACTCTGGCAGTTGCCCCCCTTTAAATATTTCATTAAATAATACTACTAGCCTCGGAATCAATACCTTTCCAAACACTTTATATAACTCAAATGGGAGCCCATCTGGACCTACTGCTTTAGCTTTTGGGGCTTGTTTTATTACTATTTTTACCTCATCTTCTCTAATCTCTGACCCTAACCCCTCCCTCATTATACTAGTTATTTTTGGAAGACAGCAATCTGATTCATATCTTTCTACCTCCAACCTATCTATTTCACCTTGTGTTTTATATAGTTTATTTATATAGTTAAATTTATATAGCTATTTATATAGTTAAAGAACATTTTGGGGTTAGTTTTACTCTCTTTGGTCTTTCTGTCTCTATTTTTGCGGAATTTATCTATTTTTACATATTTTACATTTTTCTCTATAGCTTTTTAATGCTTCTTCATTGCCGTCCTGTTTTAGTAGTTTAAATGCTTTATTTTTTTGTCATTTATTGCCCCTTTAACATCTTTATTCATCCCTATTGGTTTTCTTTTTTTCTTGACCCTTTTATTCCCATAAGGTATATACATCTTACAGTGAGAATTTCAAATATTCTTAAAAGTGTCAGTATTCTTGTTTTTGAGAACATTATCCTATTTTATTTTGTTAAAGGCTTCTCTGAGTTGGTCAAACTTTGCCTTCCTAAAGTTCATTGTTTTTGTGGCCCCTCGAGAGATTCCCTTATTGAAGAACAAGCGATAATGTAAAATATTATGATCACTATTTCCTAGGTGTAGTTCTACTTGCACATTAGTTAATATTGGTTAATATTAAGTCTAGTAGGATGCCCCCTGTGGTCGGGCCCTTCACCATTTGGGACAGATAATTGTCTTTAGCTATAGTCAGAAACCTGTTACCTTTATGAGATTCACAGGTCTCCGTCTCCCAGTTTATATTAGGATAGTTAAAGTTCCCCATTATTATCACCTCATTCTGATTTGCTGCCTTGTTTATTTGCCTCAGTAATTGATCTTCTGCTTCTTCCATTATGTTTGGTGGCTTATATTTGTTTCATAATCTAGTTATTTTTTAGAATCTAGTTATGTTTCAGAATCTAGTTATTTTTATCTCCATATATTTCTACCCATAATGACTCCACATTATCGTTTCCCTCCCATATATCCTCCCGCAGTGTGGCCTTCAGACTGGACTTTACATAAGGACAAACTCCTTCCCCTTTCTGTTTTGTCCGATCTTTCCTGAATAGACAATAACCCTGTATGTTGACCACCCAGTCATAGCTATCATCCAACCAAGTCTCTGTTATACCCACTATGTCATAATTCTCCTCAGACATTATCAACTCCAGTTCGTCAGTTTTATTGGTCAGACTTCTGGTATTAGTCAACATGCAATTCAATGGTGTATGTTTTTTTTCCCTATGAAGCCTATCCCTATTAACTATTCTAACCCCTCCCTCCACTCCACCCCCAGGTACAATAATAAGACCCCCTCTCTATCTACACTATCTTCCCACTCTATGTTGTAGGCTCCCTCCCCCCAGTCCCTAGTTTAAACATTCCTCCACCCTTCTAGCCATCTTCTCCCCAAGCACAGCTGCACCCTCCCCATTGAGGTGCAGCCCGTCCCTACGGTAGAGCCGTATCTGACAGAGAAGTCGGCCCAATTCTCCATGAACCCAAACCTACACCAGCTTCTGAGCCACTTGTTTACCTCCCTAATCTCCCGCTGCCTCTCTGGTGTGGCTCGTGGTACAGGTAATATTTCAGAAAATATTACCTTGGAAGTCCTTGCCTTTAGCTTGTGGCCTAAGTCCCTGAAATCCTTTTTAACCCCTTAAGGACGCAGGGTTTTTCCGTTTTTGCATTTTAATTTTTTCCTCATCACCTTCTAAAAATCATAACGCTTTCAATTTTGCACATAAAATTGGCTTATTTTTTCGCCACGAATTCTACTTTGCAGTGACACTAGTCATTTTACCCAAAAATCCATGGCGAAATGGAAAAAATTAACTGTGCGACAAAATTGAAGAAAAAATGTCATTTTGTAACTTTTGGGGGCTTCTGTTTCTACGCAGTGCATTTTTCGATAAAAATAACACATTTATCTTTATTCTGTAGGTCCATACAGTTAAAATGATACCCTACTTATATAGGTTGGATATTGTTCAATTCTCAGTAGACCTTGTGAGTTTAAAGTCCCCACAGTGTGAGGAAAGTAACACATATCTCATACTCTTGCTTTCAAACTCCTGCTTTACAACTCTCTTTCAGCTGCCTCTCTTCCAAAGCAACACTCAGACAGAGCACGCTGTCTGAGTGTTGCTTTTAAAAGTTTGTTAAATGTGTAGTGCAGTGTTTTCCAAATAGTGTTGCAAGACTACAATTCCCATTATGCCCAGACAGCCTTTGGGGTTGGACATGTGTGGGATGGACATGCTAGTAGTGGAAATGGTTAATCGTGGCACAGCAGGCTCCCAGCTCCATTCATCAATCAAAACCACTCATCCAATAAACCTTCCGGGTGCTTAAATGTCCATAAACAACAGTAGTATAGACATTCCACAAAGAGAAAATGAAAGATGTAGCACTCACCGAGTGTTCTTATCTTTGTGATTTATCTTTCTGTACAGAAAAACAAACTTGGCTGGTTTGCTGGGAGGGACGATATGGGTGCAGGGGTTAGATGGAGGCATACATGATTGGCTTGTCACACCAAAGTACCAGAAAGCCCTCCAAGGGGCCCAGACTCTGACGGTAGAAATAACCCCATTTGGAAGTGACTTTGGAGCCTTGTATTAGCCACTAAGGTCTTTTTTAAAGGGGTACTCCGGTGCTTAGACATCTTATCCCCTATCCAATCCGTGATCTTGCACGCAGCACCCCAGTTAAAATCAGTCCCCAGAGCATGTTCGCTCCGGGTCTGATTACCGTCGATCACAGGGCGGGCGGCGTGTGACGTGACGCCTCCGCCCCCGTGTGACGTCACGCTCCGCCCTTCAATGCAAGCCTATGGGCGGAGGCGTGACGTCACACGCCGCCTGTCCTGTGATCGCCGGTAATCAGACCCAGAGCGAACACGCTCCGGGGACTGATTTTAACTGGGGTGCTGCGTGGAAGATCATGGGTTTCCCCAGCGGCGGGAGCCCCGTGATCAGGCATCTTATCCCCTATCCTTTGGATAGGGGATAAGATGTCTAAGCACCGGAGTACCCTTTTAAGTCAGTTTAGTGATTCACATATAACATATTAGATCATATTGATCATAAAGGGCTGTGACTGGTGCAGAGCAACCAAATGGCACAAATTTGGGACAAACTTCCAGATTGTACATTAAAACAGAGTAGAAAACGCTGCTCTTAATAAATCCCTCCTAATATTGCAGATTAAAGGGGTATTCCAGGCTTTTTTTTCACTATGCTACAGGGGCTGTAAAGTTAGTGTAGATCATAATATAGTGTCTGTACCTGTGTGACGGTTTTCTCACAATTCTTCTGTGATCTGTACCCTGTATGTTCATTTTTAGCAGCGTACAAAATGAGTGTAGTCTCAGGCATTTCCCAGTTTGCAGTCTGGCCCTAGACAATACACAACTAGTAGTTTTGAATGCGCAATTTGAATATTTGTCACGAATTTTGCATATTCGCGAATATGGCGAATATATCGCTATATATTCATAATTACGAATATTCATAATTTTGTTTTCACACAGAACACATCACAGTGATCTCATCCCTCCCTGCTTCCAGCTTGTGGTCTAAAGAAGGCTCCTATACTATTTACTGTATTAGACTGGAAAGCGAATATTCGCGAATATTGTCACTAAAATTAGATAGGTAGATAGATAGTGGCGATATTGGCGAAAATGTCATGACAATATTCAAAATGAAAAATGTCATAGACCAATTATCCCTAGAGATGAGCGAACTTACAGTAAATTCGAACTACTTAAAGTAGATTCGGCAGTTGATGTCTTTTCCTGCATAAATTAGTTCAGCTTTCAGGTGCTCCCGTGGGCTGGAAAAGGTGGATACAGTCCTAGAAAAGAGTTTACTAGGACTGTATCCACCTTTTCCAGCCCACAGGAGCACCTGAAAGCTGAACTAATTTATGCAGGATAAGTCATCAACTGCCGAGCCGAGAAGTTCGTGACAAATCGAATTTACTGTAAGTTCGCTCATCTCTAATTATCACTTCTGCATAGACTAAGAATTAGGAGATGGATAGAGGGATAGATAATATAGATAGATAGGTAGATAGCTTTCCGCATACGCGCATGCAAATACGCACATGCATATATGCGAATGTGCATTTACGCAAAGCAAAGAGAACCGCGAATATGCTGAATATGCGAATTTTGCCAATATAGGACGAATATCTGTCCATATATTCATGAAATATCGTGAATTTTAATATGGCATATGCTGCTCATCACTAATCACTAGTTAGGCGTTGAAAGGGAGCCTGTCTGTGCTTCGATGGGCGACCGCTGGGTGGGAGGGAGATCATTCTGCACAGGGCTGCAGGGAATTTTAGTTTCAACCAAAGCATGCATGGAAGGAAGCTCAGCTGTGTTGCAATGGGTGCGCTGGCTGATGTGTGGGAGGGAGAAAGGTGATCTCGCACTTACAAACAAGGCATCTGGGGACTTGTAATTGGAGGGAGGGTACTCTAACAGGAAACAGCCATTTCACAAAAAGAATGCAGCAGTGTTTTGGCAATCTCACAACACAGCTATTTAGCTCCAAGACAAGCACTGATCCTTCCTAAGCATGTCCATTACTGTCTGGAAGGTACATACTAAAATCCCCTTATGGTGGATAACCCCTTTAAAGGGGTACTCCGGAGGAAACCTTTTTTTTTTTTTTTTTTTATCAACTGGTGACAGAAAGTTAAACAGATTTGTAAATTACTTCTATTAAAAAAAATCTTAATCCTTTCAGTACTTATTAGCTGCTGAATGCTACAGAGGAAATTCTTTTCTTTTTGAACACAGAGCTCTCTGCTGACATCATGACCACAGTGCTCTCTGCTGACACCTCTGTCCATTTTAAGAACTGTCCATAGTAGGAGAAAATCCCCATAGAAAACATATGCTGCTCTGGACAGTTCCTAAAATGGACAGAGATGTCAGCAGAGAGCACTGTGGTCATGATGTCAGCAGAGAGCACTGTGTTTGCAAAAGAAAATAATTTCCTCTGTAGTATTCAGCAGCTAATAAGTACTGGAAGGAATAAGATCTTTTTTATAGAAGTAATTTCCAGTGTTAAAAAAATCGCCACATCTCATCTTCTGCCTTGCCTATGTTAGAGCATATTCATACTGGAACATCAATGTGTACTCAATTCTCCAGCAAAAAGTACTTAGAGCAGTGGTCTCAAACTATGGCCCTCCCGTTGGCTGTCCGGACATGCTGGGAGTTGGCGTTTTGCAACATCTGGAGGGCCACAGTTTGAGACCACTGGCTTAGAGCAACACATCGTCAGAACCTAGGAAGCCCATGGTGCCCTATATTCATTTCCTGTTGGGGATAAGGGTGGCACATTTTGTACAGTACTTTCTTTGTTGTTTAGGCTGTTGAGCCGATACAGTTTCATGTAGCGGTTTTGATAAAAAGGAAATGTAAGAGTGAAATGTGAAGTGAGAAAAATACGAAAGAAAGATAAATATCACAGCTATTCAAGAGACTTGTATGTTCTATTCTATAATAGGACCAGGTTTTGCATGACTTCAATATAGTATGTTAAGTTAAAGGGGTTCTCCGGTGGAAAACCTTTATTTTTATTTTTCTAAATCAACTAGTGCCAGAAAGTTAAACAGATTTGTAAATGAAGACTTCTATTAAAAAATCTTTATCCTTCCAGTACTTTTTAGTGGCTGTATGCTACAGAGAAAATTCTTTTCTTTTTAAATATCTTTTTTTGTCTTGTCCACAGTGCTCTCCGCTGACACCTCTGTCCGTGTCAGGAACTATCCAGAGCAGCATAAGTTTGCTATGGGGATTTTCTCCTGCTCTGGACAGTTCCTGATATGGGCATCTGCAGGATAGGGGATAAGTCTCTGATCGTGGGGGGTCCGAATGCTGGGATCCCCCTCCGCAATCTCCTGTTCTGGTCCCGGCTCTGCCACTGCTCTCCCTTGCATGGAGGCGTGTCGGCCGCAGCATGACCAACATGCCCCCTTCATGTATCTCTATGGCAGAGGCGGAGATGCAGTATTTGTGCAACCCCGCCTCTCCCATAGAGCTGAAGGGAAAGGGCGTGTCTGTCGACCTCAGTAAGGTCGACAACATGACCATTAGCCGCGCAGAGCCGCGGCAGTGCCGGGTCCCCGGTTGGACCCCCCCGCAATCAGACACTTATCCCCTATCCTGTGCATAGGGGATAAGTTGTCAATAGCTGCAGTACTCAAGTTTTAACTTTGGAGGCTGATCATATTTCCTCTAGACAAAATCAGGACACTGGGATAGCAAGAACGAGACAGAGTTATGTAACATATACATATAGGTATATGTGCACTCATATATTGTATATTAAAAATATTTACATATATATATATATATATATATATATATATATATATAGTAGCCCTTGGGGGATATAATACAGTGGAGGTGTTGCTTCGGTATATGAGGGGTTAATTTAACCCCTGTCACTCGTTACGCCAGGGTGAGGTGAGGTAAATCTTCGGCCTATCGTCACCCTTCCCAGAAACGATAGGTGCGTGCTTAAATGAATGAAGGTCCACAATAGGGATGAACTTGAACTTGGATAAACTTTACTGAGGTACTTGCGGTACATCCAATTAACAGCAACAGTCTTAGTAATACAGTCTCTATACAGCACGGCAATGATTGACAGATGCTGCGGACCATTGATTTATCCATGGATTAATAGGATTAGGATTTGTGCAGAGATCCGTCCGGATTTAGGGATCTGTTTAGGTCCGGTGATCTTGCGAAGTTAACAGGGATTGAGATAATTCACAGTTTTGTATGAATGGCCGTTGCCGCAAGGCTTGGGCCTAGTCACTGCGGAAGATAGCAGATCCGTTCTCATCAGCAGCGCAGGAACAAGAGGGCGATTAATGGCCGCCGCTCCCTTATATGGGCAGGGGCAGGGCCGTTTTGGATTGGTCCGTGTCAGCTGTCACTCACCATTACAAGGCATGGTGGGTGAACACGTCACTGGGACCTCCTAAGGTCCTAATGCAAAACCATAGAGTTTTTCACCTGATCACATGATCCGCAGGTCCTGCTACGCCACAAACAGGTAGACAATTCAATATATACTTTTTTTATACTTATACCTGTATAAATATCAGATAGAACTACTATACATTTAGTGGCTAAGTGAGAGGTGACAAGGGGAAGACTAGAAAAGAGGGACCCCGACGTCCTAGGGACTCTGACTATGGGGACCTCCACATAGGTAACGTATAAAATACCGGGACACCACATATATAAATATAAATATATATATATATTATAACCCACCGGACGGCTCTGTGACCCCATATAATTGTAAGTGGCAGCTCCAGGCTATATGCCCCCATAGAATATAAATTGTTGTAAGCCTCCGGCTCTGTGCCCCCCACTATTGTAGGCCCTGGTCCCCCCCCCCAGCCATACTGTTCCTATCCTTTGGAGCAGTGGAGCACGGAGCACTGAAGGTTGATGCAGGTCTTCTCCTGGTGGCCCCTCCAGCAATCCAGGTTCCACAGGCCATGCCAGGATATTTGCAGCACATCCTCCTGATGTCCCCTGACATCCTGCTGCTTTGCTTCTCAGGGTGCAACATCAATTGTGACTCATCTTAAGTCCTGGCAGCCACTTAAAGGGGTACTCCGGTGGAAAACCTTTTTTTTTTTGTCAACTGGTGCAAGAAACTGTAAATTACTTCTATTAAAAATCTTAATCCTTCCAGTACTTATTAGTTGCTGTATACTACAGAGGAAATTCTTTACTTTTTGGATTTCTTTTCTGTCTGTCCCCAGTGCTCTCTGCTGACACCTCTGTCCATGTCGGGAACTGTCCAGAGCAGGAGAAAATCCCCATAGCAAACATATGCTGCTCTGGACAGTTCCTGACATGTACAGAGGTGTCAGCAGAGAGCACAGTGGACAGACAGAAAATAAATTCAAAAATTATTTCCTCTGTAGTATACAGCAGCTAATAAATACTGGAAGGATTAAGATTTTTTAATAGAAGTAATTTACAAATCTGTTTGACCTTTTTGCACCAGTTGATTTAAAAAAAAAAAAAAAAAAAAGTACCCCTTTAACCCCTTAAGGACCAAGGACGTACCGGTACGTCCTTGGTCCTGCTCTTCTGATATAACGCGGGGTTACACAGTAACCCCGCGTCATATCACGGCGGGCCCGGCGTCATAGTGAAGCCGGGACCCGCCTCTAATAGCGCGCAGCGCCGATCACGGCGCCGCGCGCTATTAACCCTTTAGCCGCGCGCTCAGAGCTGAGCCGCGCGGCTAAAAGTGAAAGTTCCCGACTAGCTCAGTCGAGCTGTTCGGGATAGCCGCGGCTAATCGCGGCATTCCGAACAGCTGACAGGACAGCGGGAGGGCCCCTTCCTGCCTCCTCGCTGTCCGATCGCCGAATGACTGCTCAGTGCCTGAGATCCAGGCATGAGCAGTCATGCGGCAGAATCGTTGATCCCTGGTTTCTTATGAGAAACCAGTGATCAACATAGAAGATCAGTGTGTGCAGTGTTATAGGTCCCTATGGGACCTATAACACTGCAAAAAAAAAAGTGAAAAAAAAAAGTGAATAAAGATCATTTAACTCCTCCCCTATTAAAAGTTTAAAGTGTAAATAAAAATAAAAATAAACATATGTGGTATCACCGCGTGCGGAAATGTCCGAATTATCAAAATATATCATTAATTAAACCGCTCGGTCAATGGCGTGCGCGCAAAAAAATTCAATAAGTCCTATCAATGCAAAAATGGTACCGTTAAAAAGTTCAGATCACGGCGCAAAAAATTAGCCCTCATACCGCCCCATACACGGAAAAATAAAAAAGCTATAGGGGTCAGAAGATGACAATTTTAAACGTATTAATTTTCCTGCATGTAGTTAAGATTTTTTCCAGAAGTACGACAAAATCAAACCTATATAAGTAGGGTATCATTTTAATCGTATGGACCTACAGAATATATCAGGTGTCATTTTTACTGAAAAATGTACTACGTAGAAACGGAAGCCCCCAAAAGTTACAAAACAGCGTTTTTTTTTCAATTTTGTCGCACAATGTTTTTTTTTCCCGTTTCACCATAGATTTTTGGGCAAAATGAATGACGTCATTACAAAGTAGAATTGGTGGCGCAAAAAATAAGCAATCATATGGATTTTTAGGTGTAAATTTGAAAGAGTTATGATTTTTTAAAGGCAAGGAGCAAAAAACGAAAATGCAAAAACGGAAAAACCCCCGGTCCTTAAGGGGTTAAGATCAGCAGCAGATGTGGGCAAAAACAGAACAAAATCCTAAAAAGATGGGACCATCCCAAAGTAAGAAAAAAAAAAAGTATGGTCCCGTTCTAAATGGAACTTTTGGTCAGCCTAGATACAAGCCACAACAATAAGTGAAAGGTCTTGCTCAACAAATGGACCTTGGGGGAGATTTATCAAAACCTGTCCAGAAGAAAAGTTGCCCAGTTGCCCATAGCAACCAATCAGATCTCTTCTTTCATTTTGCAGAGGCCTTGTTAAAAATGAAAGAAATGATCTGATTGGTTGCTATGGGCAACTGGGCAACTTTTCTTCTGGACAGGTTTTGATAAATCTCCCCTCTTGACTTTATATCGATCTACTTTGCTTTGAAGGCCAAATATTGCGGACAGGGATTCCGATATAGAAGAATGAACAATATGGGGGAGATTTATCAAAACCTGTCCAGAGGAAAAGTTGCTGAGTTGCCCATAGCAACCAATCAGCTCGCTTCTTTCATTTTTCACAGGCCTTTTCAAAACTGAAAGAAGCGATCTGATTGGTTGCTATGGGCAACTCAGCAACTTTTCCTCAGGACAGGATTTGATAAATCTCCCCGTATATGTTCTGTGAACACACAATCTCAGTGAGGACTCTCACAATGTGCATTTACTTAAGATCTATTCCTCTTGTACTAATTGCACTTTTCTTGGAAGAACCTTCCAAGTTTCTCAATAATAAGAGGAGACATTGTTCAGACTTTTTTTTTATTTCACCGCGTTAACTTGTTTTCCTCGTTTCCATGTTACAATACTATGTTTGTCTTAACTCGACTACAATGTGCAATGTTTATTGATGGCGGCCACTTCTTTAATAACTTCATGCTCTTGATTCTTTTCTTTTTTTTTTTTCTCAAGGAAAGTAAGACGTCCAGAATAATGAGCTTTTTGTGCCCTTCTTGGAACTCGCAATAAACATATTTTTGGATTCTTAGCCGTTGGCACTTCCCTTCTCTACGGCACTATACAAAGGTTCTCATACTATGACAGAGTAGACCACATCTAGAGGACATGCATCAATGAAACCTGGAGTGCAAATCGCTATGACATCATTATTCGGAAGACGGTCACATGAATAACAAGGATCTTGTAGCACTGGGAAGATATTGAGTGTTCTTGTGAAGATTCAGCTGGTAGGGAGCCTTAAAGGGGTACTCCGCTGCTCAGCGTTTGGAACAAACTGTTCCGAATGCTGGAGCCGGCGCCGGGAGCTCTTGATGTCATAGCCCCGCACCCTCATTACTTCAAGCCCCACCGCCTCAATGCAAGTCTATGGGAGGGGGCGTGACGGTTGTGACGTAATGAGGGGGCGGGGCTATGACATCAAGAGCTCCCGGCGCCGGCTCCAGCATTCGGAACAGTTTGGTTAAGCCACAGGTAGAAGAAAGATGATACCTAGCACTCTCCAGTAATGCACAGTGAAGATTTATTATGCCATAGTGTAGTACAAGGACGCGTTTCGGCATGGGTGCCGTCCATAGTTGTCTGCCTGTCATGACATTTCCATAGTGACATAAATTTTTATCATTACCGTATATACTCGAGTATAAGCCGACCCGAGTATAAGCCGAGACCCCTAATTTCAACCCAAAATCCCAGGAAAAGTTATTGACTCGAGTATAAGCCTAGGGTGGGAAATACATCATCCCCCCCTGTCATCATCCAGACCCGTCATTAACATCTTCATCATCATCACCGCCTGTCATCATCCAGACCCTCATCATCATCACCTGTCATCATCCCCTTGTCATCATCCCACACATCCCCCCTTCATCATCCCCTTGTCATCATCCCACACATCCCCCCTTCATCATCCCCTTGTCATCATCCCACACATCCTCCCTTCATCATCCCCTTGTCATCATCCCACACACCCCCCTTCATCATCCCACACACCCCCCTTCATCATCCCACACCCCCCCCTTCATCATCCCACCCCCCCCTTCATCATCCTCTTGTCATCATACCACCCCCCCCCTTCATCATCCTCTTCTCATCATCCGCCCTCAGTGGTCTTCAACCTGCGGACCTTCAGAGGTCCGCAGGTTGAAGACCACTGCGGCCTTCAACATCATCCAGCCCCCTCTCACCCCCTTTAGTTCTGAGTACTCACCTCCGCTCGGCGCTGGTCCGGTCCTGCAGGGCTTTCCGGTGAGGAGGTGGTCCGGTGGGATAGTGGTTCCGGGCTGCTATCTTCACCGGGGGCGCCTCTTCTCCTCGCTTCCGGCCCGGAATAGAGGCGTTACCTTGACAACGACGCAGAAGTACGTTGGCAATGAACGCACCTCTGCGTCGTTGTCAAGGCAACGTGACTATTCTGAGGCCGGGCCCGAAGCGCTTAGAAGAGGCCTCCCCGGTGAAGATAGCAGCCCGGAACCACTATCCCACCGGACCACCTCCTCTCCGGACAGCCCTGCAGCACCGGACCAGTGCCGAGCGGAGGCGAGTACTGTACAGAACTAAAGGGGGTGAGAGGGGGCTGGATGATGTCGAAGGCCGCAGTGGTCTTCAACCTGCGGACCTCCGGAGGTTTCAAAACTACAACTCCCAGCAAGCCCGGACAGCCGATGGCTGCCCGGGCTTGCTGGGAGTTGTAGTTTTGAAACCTCTGGAGGTCCGCAGGTTGAAGACCACTGCGGGTGGAGAGTTCACTCGAGTATAAGCCGAGGGGGTTGTTTTCAGCACGAAAAATCTTGCTGAAAAACTCGTCTTATACTCGAGTATATACGGTATGTGCCTCAATTGTCTAGTGCACCGAATCTGCACCAAAATTTCCCCACAAAAGTGTCACATTAGTAAATAACTTAGGAAAATATGGCACATGAAAGAAACCCGACAAAATAAAAACACGAATCTGGCCATGTGCATTAGGTCTAAAAGTCTGTAAGTGACTTTTAAATGGGCACTGCAGAATTTATATAAAAAATATATAAAATATATAAAAATTTTATATATTGTACATCTTGGCAAAACATTAACCTTTCTAATATACTTCATAAGAAAATGTTATCTCCTTTTTAACCTCTTCAGGACACAGGGCGTATGGATATGCCCTGCATTCTGAGTCCTTAAGGACCGAGGGCGTATCCATATGCCCGTGGGAAATCCGGTCCCCACCGCTAGCCGGTTGGGGACCGGAGCCGGATGCCTGCTGAAATCATTGAAAGTGAAAGTAAATCGATCTTTACTGTGGCAACTACTAGGGGGGCCAAACTGCAACTCCCAGCATGCCCAAACAGCCAAAGGCTGTCTGGACATGCTGGGAGTTGTAGTTTTGCAACATCTGGAGGGTCACAGTTTGGAGACCACTGTTACAGTGGTGCCCAAACAGTAGCCCTCCAGATGTTGCCAAACTACAACTCTCAGCATGCCTTGACTGCCCAGGCATGCTGGGAGTTGTAGTTCTGTAACATCTGTCCCTTCAGATTTAGCAATTTTCATGACATTTTTGAAAATTGCTGCTCTATTTTGAAGCCCTCTAATTTTTTTAAAAAAAGCAAAAATATGTCCATTTTATGATGCCAACATAAAGTGGACATATTTTGTTTATGAAGAAAAATAAAATTTATTTGGAATATCCATTTTCCTTACAATTAGAGAGCTTCAAAGTTAGAAAAATGCTAAATTTTCTAAATTTTCATGAAATTTTGGGATTTTTCACCAAAAAAGGATGCAATTAACACCGAAAATTTACCACCAAAATAAAGTAGAATATGTCACGAAAAAACAATCTCAGAATCCGAATTTTCGGTAAAAGCGTTTTCGCGTTATTAATTCGTAAAGTGACGGTGGTCATAATTGCGAAAAAGGGCTCAGTCCTTAAGGTGAAAAAGGGCTGCGTCCTTAAGGGGTTAAAGAAATAATGGCTTATAAAAAAAAAAAAAAGACCACTAGGGGTCTCTATTTCATCCAGAAAATAAACCTGTCCAGCTGAAGCATCATCTTTGTCTCAGGTAAAGCTCAGGCTGGGACAAGTATGTGAGGGTGGGACTATCACTCCTCTGTGCTCACTCCTGTCCTATCAGACTGCAGCATGAAAACAGAGAGGAGGGGGTTACAGAGCAGCCTGAAGTGATTGGATGAAGAGACCCAGCACAGCACAGCAGACTCAGGGAGGAAGCAAATGCATAGTGAGTGAGGGCGGGATCAGTAAATAAGAAATAGAGAATGAGGAGGTACTCACGGTTTCACGGTGCTGCAGTTATCTTTATTTTCAGTGCAGGGTTGGAGCAGTACAGCATCCGCAGGACACCCATTGCAGGAGCACAGGTGCAGTGACAATTGTTTCACGCCCCTTCTGGGCGTTTCATCAGCTCAGTGCTTGCCTCAGACACGCCCCTTTCTAAGCAATGGATGTCAGAATGAGGGAACAGAGGGATTTGTGAGCCAAATACAGAAGCTAGACACATAAAAAAGACATGTAAAGCATCTGCATGACCTAGTGAGTAACATACACTGTATAAGCATTCTTTTTTTTTCTGTGATATGACAGGTACGCTTAAAAGCTCAACCATAACCGACCATTATAAGCACATTGATGTTATACCTAATAGGCTTTGTCAAATATTCTAACAGCTCTAAATTCTAGTACAACAGTGTAAAGAATTACGGCACGTGGAAGTCTTATCGCCACCCTCGTATAAAAAATACAATTACGGTGGCGGGTAATTTTCCGCTACGTGAAATAGTGTCTGGGTTTGAACGTATGTACCCGCATGAAACTCGCACCGCTTACTAGGGGAACCATCAAACAGAGAATTCTCTATATTCAACCCAAAGCCCAAACACTCTCTTTAATCTAAGCAAACAGTACTAGAACGAGGGATTCTTGTCATACTCCAAGTAAACCAACTCAGTCATAAAACAATCTAGACGCTCAGTGTTATGTTCTACATTATACGACTCTCTGACATCAACCCTGCCGGACCATTCATTTTCATATGGAAGTTTTCAAAATATTTGCCTGAGCCCTTACCGTGACTTCAAAGGGACGTCTATGAGAAGTCTTTACTTACTATTTGTTTTCTCTGTCCTGGGAGGTTGATGAGACCGAAGTATTTGTAGTAAAGAGGTCAATGAATTTTCAATTGAATTTCCTCCCTTTCGACCGAGGGTTCAGATCTCGAGTTACCGTAATAACAGGTATATCTGAAGGCCTGTGTGTTTTGCGCTTTCTTGGCAAAAAAAATAAAAAAAATTAAAGTTCAAAGGATTGTGGGTAAATAATATTACTTGAAAAATTCAATTCTTCGCATGCTAAGCAGTGATAAATTTTTTTTTATTTTGTTTATTTGTCATTTTTACTTATATTTATATGAACATAAATATTACAATATTATTAGATTATAAATATAGTTGTACTCCTTGATTAGTTTTTAAATGATGTCGATATAAAAATCGTAATCCTTAATTCTAGTACTTATCAGCTGCTGTATGCTCCAGAGGAAGTTGTGTAGTTCTTTCCAGTCTGAAAGAACTGACTACAGTCGTCTCTGCTGCCACTTCTGTCCATGTCAGGAACTGTCCAGAGTAGGAGAAAATCCCCATAGCAAACCTCTCCTGCTCTAAACAGTTCCTTACATGGACAGAGGTGGCAGCAGAGGGCACTGTGGTCAGACTGGAAAGAACTACACAACTTCCTCTGGATCATAGGGCACTTTTTGACTGTTTTTACTTTATAGCCATAACACTTTGGCCCCATCTTAATACTCAACTGAACTTGGATTACCATAGACCCTATGGTAGTGTTTCCCAACCAGAGTGCTTCCAGCTGTTGCAAAACTACAACTCCCAGCATGCCCGGACAGCCAAAGGCTGTCCGGGCATGCAGGGAGTTGTAGTTTTGCAACAGCTGGAGACACCACACTGATTAATCCCTTAACGACCACGAGCGTATATTTACGCTCGTGGCCGGCTCCCATTATATGAAGCAAGCTCAAGAGCTGAGTGCACTTCATACCTGGCAGGTCCCGGTTGCTATCAGCAGCCAGGACCTGTGGCTAATACCGGACATGGCCGATCGGGCTGATGTCCGGTGTTAACCCTTTAAACGCCTCAGTCAAAGTTGACCGCGGCGTCTAAAACGGGAGAAAAGCATTGCCGGTTAGCTCAGTGGGCTGTTCGGGACGCAGCTGAGAGGACAGCGGGAGGCTTCTTACCTTGTCTCCCCTGTCCGATCATCGCTCTGCTGCTCCATGCCTGAGATCCAGGCTGGAGCAGCAGAGCACCGATTACACTGATCAATGCAATGCTATGGCATAGTATTGATCAGTGTCTGCAATCAAGGGATTGCATGTTATAGTCCCCTATGGGGGCTATAACATTGCAAAAAAAAAGTTTAAAGAAAATAGTTAATAAATGTGATTTAACCCCTTCCCTAATAAAAGTTTGAATCACCCCCCTTTTCCCATAAAAAAAAAAATCTAAATAAAAATAAACATATGTGGTATCGCCAAGTGCGTAAATGTACGAACTATAAAAATATAATGTTAATTAAACCGCATGGTCAATGGCGTACACGTAAACAAATTCCAAAGTCCATAATTGAGTATGAGGTATTACACAGGGTCCATTCATATAGATGCTTTGTCTGTTTAGTGCAGAACAGGATAGGTCCTCCAGAGTGCCATACCCTTTTTTGTAACCGCTCTCTGCTCTAACCAAGATGGCTCCATAATATGTTCTATGGAAATGTTTTTGCTAAAATAGACAACCTCTTTAGAAATAGGAAAATTTGAGATGTTCTCACACTTTGCATTAAGAGGAATTTACTATGTTGGTAACACTTCGGAATGTCTGCAGGGAAAATATCAGGGGGGACATTCCGAAGACTGTGGATGCCGGCACAATATGCCGGCGCTAGGACCGCACAGGAATGCTCTGTCTCATGGACGGCTCTCCATTCCGTGTCGTGTCCGCAGAAAAAACTGACACAAAAAACTGACACAAAAAACTGACTTTCTGTGCTGGTGATGGGTGACATTTTCAAACCAGTGAGAAATTCAGACTGCTCCTCCCCTCTGCTCTCCGAAGTTTTCCGAAGCTAGAGCAGGGAGGAGCGAGGGAGTCTGCACTACATTATTAAGCCACACCCCCTTATCTCCCCCTCCCGGAGGATGGAGGACGCAGCTACACAGCAGGGGAGACAGACAGTACTTATCAGCTGCTGTATGCTCCAGAGGAAGTTGTGTAGTTCTTTCCAGTCTGAAAGAACTGACCACAGTCGTCTCTGCTGCCACTTCTGTCCATGTCAGGAACTGTCCAGAGTAGGAGAAAATCCCCATAGCAAACCTCTCCTCCTCTAAACAGTTCCTTACATGGACAAAGGTGGCAGCAGAGGGCACTGTGGTCAGACTGGAAAGAACTACACAACTTCCTCTGGATCATAGAGCACTTTTTGACTGTTTTTACTTCATAGCCATAACACTTTGGCCCCATCTTAATACTCAACTGAACTTGGATTACCATAGACCCTGTGGTAGTGTTTACCAACCAGAGTGCTTCCAGCTGTTGCAAAACTACAACTCCCAGCATGCCCGGACAGCCAAAGGCTGTCCGGGCATGCAGGGAGTTGTAGTTTTGCAACAGCTGGAGACACCACACTGATTAATCCCTTAACGACCACGAGCGTATATTTACGCTCGTGGCCTCCTCCCATTATATGAAGCAAGCTCAGGAGCTGAGTGCATTTCATACCTGGCAGGTCCCGGTTGCTATCAGCAGCCAGGACCTGTGGCAAATACCGGACATCGCTGATCGGGCTGATGTCCGGTGTTAACCCTTTAGTCGCCTCAATCAAAGTTGACCGCGGCGTCTAAAACAGGAGAAAAGCATTGCCGGTTAGCTCAGTGGGCTGTTCGGGACGCAGCTGAGAGGACAGCGGGAGGCTTCTTACCTTGTCTCCCCTGTCCGATCATCGCTCTGCTGCTCCATGCCTGAGATCCAGGCTGGAGCAGCAGAGCACCGATTACACTGATCAATGCAATGCTATGGCATAGTATTGATCAGTGTCTGCAATCAAGGGATTGCATGTTATAGTCCCCTATGGGGGCTATAACATTGCAAGAAAAAAAGTTTAAAGAAAATAGTTAATAAATGTGATTTTACCCCTTCCCTAATAAAAGTTTGAATCACCCCCCTTTTCCCATAAAAAAAAAAATCTAAATAAAAATAAACATATGTGGTATCGCCAAGTGCGTAAATGTCCGAACTATAAAAATATAATGTTAATTAAACCGCATGGTCAATGGCGTACACGTAAACAAATTCCAAATTCCAAGGTCCTCCAGAGTGCCATACCCTTTTTTGTAACCGCTCTCTGCTCTAACCAAGATGGCTCCTCAACAAAGTACTAATCTCCATTAACTCACAGCTCCCTAATATGTTCTATGGAAATGTTTTTGCTAAAATAGACAACCTCTTTAGAAATAGGAAAATTTGAGATGTTCTCACACTTTGCATTAAGAGGAATTTACTATGTTGGTAACACTTCGGAATGTCTGCAGGGAAAATATCAGTGCGGACATCCCGAAGACTGTGGATGCCGGCACAATATGCCGGCGCTAGGACTGCACAGGAATGCTCTGTCTCATGGACGGCTCTCCATTCCGTGTCGTGTCCGCAGAAAAAACTGACACGAAAAACTGACTTTCTGTGCTGGTGATGGGTGAGATTTTCAAACCAGTGAGAAATTCAGACTGCTCCTCCCCTCTGCTCTCCGAAGTTTTCCGAAGCTAGAGCAGGGAGGAGCGAGGGAGTCTGCACTACATTATTAAGCCACACCCCCTTATCTCCCCCTCCCGGAGGATGGAGGACGCAGCTACACAGCAGGGGAGACAGACACAGCTCCCTCCCCTCCCCTTGCTCTGTATTATGAGGACCTCATTTACCAAGGGGAGGTTGCAAGTTTGCACGGGAAATTATGTAGTGCAGACGTGCGACCTCGGGCTCTGCCCTCTCTCCTCGGTCCGAGTTCGCAGAGCGGAGGGGAGGAGCGGTCCGATTTTCTCACGGGTTTGAAAATCTCACCCATCACTGGAAACATCTGGTACAGAAATTCAGCCACATGCACAGTGCAGCAGAATCATGTTGAATTCAACGGGACTCCAATGCAGAATCCGGCACAGAAATTCCGACATGTGAACATAGCCTTAGGATGTGTTCACACTGAGTAATTCAAGAGGAATTTACTCGAGTAATTCCTCTTGAATTCTCCGCTCCAAATGAATGCACATCTCCTCTGCCCATTGGCTTTAAAGGGGTACTCCGCTGGAAAACATTTTCTTTTAAATCAACTGGTGCCAGAAAGTTAAACCGATTTGTAAATTACTTCTATTAAAAAATCCCAATCCTTCCAGTACTTATCAGCTGCTGTATAATACACAGGAAGTTCTTCTCTTTTCTGCTTGACCACAAGTGCTCTCTGCTGATACCTCGGCCCATGTCAAGAACTGTCCAGAGTAGGAACAAATCCCCATAGCAAACCTCTTTAGCTCTGGACAATTCCTGACGTGGACAGAGGTGTCAGCAGAGAGCAGTGTGGTCAGGCACAAAGGAAATTCAAAAAGAAAATAACTTCCAGTGTATTATACAGCAGCTGAGAAGTACTGGAAGGATTGGGATTTTTTAATAGAAGTAATTTACAAATCTGTTTAACTTTCTGTCCCCAGTTGATTTAAAAGAAAATGTTTTCCAGTGGAGTACCCCCTTTAATGTTTTTTTCTGCTGTCCTGTTCACACTGTGGAAATTCCACTTGCGGAATCCGACGCTGAATTCCTTTCCGCTTGAAGAAAGAACAAGTTCATTCTTCAAGCAGAATCGGCGAGCAGAATCCAATAGAAGTCAATGGTTAAAAAAAAATTCTGCCCAACATCGTTTTCATGCGGAATTCAAGAGGAATCCAGAAAAGTAGAATTGAATAGCCTCATCCTTCATTCCTCTTTATTTCCGCGTGGAAATTCCGCTCGATTTCCGCTCCAATTCCTCTCCAATTCCGCTTGATGGATAAAGGGATAGAAGGCAACAATTTCCTGACTGAAATTATTCCCCGTGTGAACGCACCCTTAGGTTAAATGTTCCACCATCAAGTTCATGTACAGTGCTAGTCATAGCAGGAAATAGGATACTCAGTTCAGTCAGATCGACAAACTATTCAATGGACAGATTGGAATGGAATGGTCCAAACTTATTCCTACCGCTCGAATATGACATCGCCATCCTATCGATACAAGGGCATACCTTGCATATGGACCCCTAGGGTCACGTTCATATACAGATGTATATTAGGATACACATGCTTAGTGCATAATTTAGTAAGCATAGATCAGCGGCCTCAAACTGTGGCCCCTTTATGTTGCAAAACTTCAACTCCGAGCATGCCCAGACAGCCAACTGGCGTCAGGGCCGGCTCTGCCTATAGGCAAATAGGCAGCCGCCTAGAGCGCCCTCTTGATGAGGACGCAGCTCTGCCTACTGCAACAAAGTTATCCAGCATCCAAAGCACCTGCCTATCCAAGGCACCCGCCCATCCAAAGCACCTGCCCATCAGGCAAAACCCTGCCACGCTACCCCCACCCCACCCGTACTATAATAATCTGCATTTTTCAGCCTACTGGAGGAGCGCAGGGCCACCTCTGAGGCATACAGGGGCGATCACTAAGGACGAGTCCGTCCAACATCCTGTCATTATCGCGAGCCTCCATACATCGGGAGGAGTCCAATGAACGGGGTCAAGGGGTGGCAAAATTAGCTTTCGCCTAGGGTGGCAAAAAAATTGCGCCTGACTGGCATAGACAGATACAGAATACAATATAACTTAGACATTGAAGTGCTTGGTTCTTCAGGCAAGCTGAGGGGAGAAATAGAGCCAAAGGACGGGTCAGTTTAGGTAAGCAATGTGCACTTAGTAACTAACAATCTTGCATGGCCTGCATTCCTCGCCATTCACGTCCCCTTGATTAGGTTTCCATTATTCCTATCATGAGCCGGGGATGTTTATTTATAGAAGGCGCTGGCTCAGCACACACATCTCGGCTGTTGTTTGACTTAGAAGATATGACTTTGTGTTCTCATTAGAAACCAACCCTAGGTATGGCACAGTCATGGCTGGATTGGCTATACAGTAAACCTGGGCAAGTGTCTAGGGCATCATCATGTAGGGGGGTTGTCTTCTTTGGACAATAGATTTTAGTAAGAAGGGTCACCTGATGTATGGCCAAAAACATTCATTTAAAGGAATACTCCGGGATATGAAAACGTATCCCCTATCCTAAGGACCACTGGGACGTTTGCAATCTCCTATACGGGGCCCTGGCAGTCCGCAGGAAGGGGGCATGTTCGTGGCTGACACGCCCCCTCAATACAACTCTTTGGGCGAACTGAGCTTTGTGTGGTGGTCAACACACTATTTGGCAGGAGAGCCAGGGCCCCGTACGGGAGAACACGGAGGGTCCCAGCGGTCGGATCCCCCGCGATCTAAAACTTATCCACTATTTTTAGGATAGGGGATACGTTTTCATATCCCGGAGTACTCCTTTAAGAGGCTGAAATTGTAATTTTCACCCACATACTGCCCCCAAAACAGCCAGGTAATGCCCCTTATCTGTTAATTTACATAGGCCCTGCCTGCTTTGAGTAAAGAACATTTCTAAAAAAAAAATGGAACTGTTGCAATGAAAAAAAATTACCTAGTCTAAAACATATAGACACTTAATAGTCTGACACAAAAATACGACTAAATGATTTATAAAAGTGTACCTATCATATCACAGAAAAAAATAATGCTTATATTTGTTACTCCCTAGGTCATGCAGATTCTTTTCGTCTTTTTTTTATGTCTAGATTCTGTATTTGGCTCACAAATCCCTCTGTTCTGCAGCTCAATCATTCTGACATTCACTACTCAGGAAGAGGCATGTCTGGGCAAGCACTGAGTCTGCCCTTACTCACCAATCACTTCCTCCCTTAGTCTGTTGTGCTGTGCTGGGTCCCTTTATCCAATCACTGCAGGCTGCTTTGTAACCCCCTTCTTTCTGTTTTCATGCTGTAGTCTAGTACTAGTCCTACCCTCACTTACTCGACATTGTCCCTGCCTGTGCTTCAGCTAGGACAAAGATGATGCTGCAACCAGACAGGATTATGTTCTGGATGGTATGGGGACCCCTACTGGTTATTTTTATAAGCCATGATTTCTATAAAAAGGAGACAACATTTTTTTATATTATAAAGGTTAATGTTTTGCCAAGATGTATAACATATAAGAAGTTTTTGATTCTGACAGTGCCTATTGAAAGGAGTATAACAAGTTTTTTGTTGTTGTGGTCAGCCTGAGGGAAAACATAAAAAATACATATACTAACCTTACACGCACCCACAGCGTCCATTGAGTCGGTCCATTGTATAGGGCTTACTGTTGTCACAAGGCTGTGCATCAGGACCGACTTTGGCAGAATGGAGGCAGCAGGAGTGAGGAAGGTATGTATGTGTATTTTTTGTTTTTCTGTAGACTGACCACCAAAAACTTGGAATACCTATTTAAAGGGGTACTCCTGAAGAAAAAAAATTCTAATCAACTGGTGCCAGAAAGTTATACAGATTTGTAAGTTACTTCTATTTAAAATCTTAACCCTTCCAGTAATTATCAGCTGCTGTATTCTCCAGAGGAAGTTCTGTAGTTCTTTCCAGTCTGACCACAGTGCTCTCTGTTGCCACCTCTGTCCGTGTCAGGAACTGTTTGTCAATAGGACATAAGCACAGATTCCGGATAATTTCTGCTCAGTGCAGAAGATTGTGTCATGACTGTGTGGTGAGGGTGTGATAGAAGGGCAGATGTTATTATGCTAGGGGCAGATGGCATTAACCCCTTGTATTCATGACACCAGGGCATGGTTAACCTCTGCACCACCCGAGGTATGACCGCTGAATCCTGGGCTAGGCACGGGCAATTAAGACTCAGACGCCAAGTTACGGAACAACAGTGGCTTTACTGAGGCAGACATATGGAATAGTCTTTACAGCTCAGTTAGGCCCAAGGAGATGACCAGTGACTTAGGAGACTTGCAGGCTCGCTGGGACTTGTAATGGACTTGGACAGCATGCTGCAGACCCACGCTGAATTTAGACAGACTTGACTGACTAGACTTCACCCCTTGTGTAGCTTACTAGGCTTTGAGGTTTACCTGTGGGGCACTTGGTTGGTGGAAGCGTGGCTGCGTGGTTAGTCCTTGGGTCTCTTCAGGACACCAGACACTCTCAGGTCTTGACTGTTCTATTCCTCAGACTCATCTCACTAAGCTAGCTTCTCCCTTAGTTTATATAGGAGATCTTTTGGGGAGTCCTATAGGTCACAAGTCACCTGGTCACTGACACCTTCCCTGGTTACACAGGCTTAGCAACAATATTTAAAGACACGCATGCCTCAAAAGATTAACCAACACATAACATAAGAAAATATTGCATTTTAACACTTGACAGTCCATAAGAGGGATGTGGACCCAGGGGACACTGCAATAGAGTCTGTAAAACAGGAAGACAAGGGTGCAGGGGTGCAACTCCTGTTCTGGGCCACCACAAACTCCCCCTCTTAACAACAGCCATCCTCATCGCCCAGTCCTGGAGGGTGGATGATATAAAGTGGCCATTGGAGGCCTTGAGATGACTACAAAAACAGTTCCTGGGGCATTTGAGCTAATGTCCTTCACAGGGCTAATGAAACTGAGGAAGAGTCCATGCTACATTCTATATAACGTCCATACATGCTCAGTCTTTTGGGGTATTTAACCAAATGATGGTGAGGTGTTTTGGTCTCGTAACTGCATTATAGTAAACAATTGGTTTGGATCAGGGTGCCAAACGCTCTCTACCCTGATGCCTGTGCTAATAGGGCCCTTTGGCTTAACCTCTTTTCTGTGGCAACCACTAGGAAGGCCAAACTGCAACTACCAGCATGCCCAGACAGCCAAAGGCTGTCTGGGCATGCTGGGAGTTGTAGTTGTGCAACATCTGGAGGGTCACAGTTTGGAGACCACTGTTACAGTGGTGCCCAAACGGGAGCCCTCCAGATGTTGCCAAACTACAACTCTCAGCATGCCTACACTGCCCAGGCATGCTGGGAGTTGTAGTTCTGTAACAGCTGTCCCTTCAGATTTAGCAATTTTCATGAAATTTTTGAAAATTGCTGCTCTACTTTGAAGCCCTCTAATTTTTTCAAAAAGCTAAAATATGTCCATTTTATGATGCCAACATAAAGTGGACATATTGTATTTGTGAATAAAAATAACATTTATTGTGAATATCCATTTTCCTTACAAGTAGAGAGCTTCAAAGTTAGAAAAATGCAAAATTTTCAAAATTTTCATGAAATTTGGGGATTTTTCAGTAACGCTGAAAATTTACCACCAAAATAAAGTAGAATATGTCACGAAAAAACAATCTCAGAATCAGAATATTCGGTAAAAGCGTTTTCGCGTTATTAATTCGTAAAGTGACGGTGGTCAGAATTGCGAAAAAGGGCTCAGTCCTTAAGGTGAAAAAGGGCTGCGTCCTTAAGGGGTTAAAGGGGTACTCCGGTGGAAAACTTTTTTTTTTTTAATCAACTGGTGCCAGAAAGTTAAACAGATTTGTAAATTACTTTTATTAAAAAAATCTTAATCCTTCCAGTACTTATTAGCTGCTGAATATTATTGAGGAAATTATTCTCTTTTTGGAACACAGTGCTCTCTGTTGACATCATGACCACAGTGCTCTCTGCTGACATTTCTGTCCATTTTAGGAACTGTCCAGTTACGGAGAACAATGGCAGCTTTACTGAGGCAGACAGATGGAATAGTCTTTACAGCTCAGTTAGGCCCAAGGAGATGACTGTTACGCCGAGCGCTCCGGGTCCCCGCTCCTCCCCGGGGCGCTCGCTTCACTCTCCCCGCTGCAGCGCTCCGGTCACATCCTCTGACCCGGGGCGCTGCGATTCCGCTGCCAGCCGGGATGCGATTCGCGATGCGGGTAGCGCCCGCTCGCGATGCGCACCCCGGCTCCCGTACCTGACTCGCTCTCCGTCTGTCCTGTCCCGGCGCGCGCGGCCCCGCTCCCTAGGGCGCGCGCGCGCCGGGTCTCTGCGATTTAAAGGGCCACTGCGCCGCTGATTGGCGCAGTGGTTCCAATTAGTGTGTTCACCTGTGCACTTCCCTATATCTCCTCACTTCCCCTGCACTCCCTTGCCGGATCTTGTTGCCATTGTGCCAGTGAAAGCGTTCCTTGTGTGTTCCTAGCCTGTGTTCCAGACCTTCTGCCGTTGCCCCTGACTACGATCCTTGCTGCCTGCCCCGACCTTCTGCTACGTCCGACCTTGCTTCTGCCTACTCCCTTGTACCGCGCCTATCTTCAGCAGCCAGAGAGGTGAGCCGTTGCTAGTGGATACGACCTGGTCACTACCGCCGCAGCAAGACCATCCCGCTTTGCGGCGGGCTCTGGTGAAAACCAGTAGTGGCTTAGAACCGGTCCACTAGCACGGTCCACGCCAATCCCTCTCTGGCACAGAGGATCCACTACCTGCCAGCCGGCATCGTGACAGTAGATCCGGCCATGGATCCCGCTGAAGTTCCTCTGCCAGTTGTCGCTGACCTCACCACGGTGGTCGCCCAGCAGTCACAACAGATAACGCAACAAGGCCAACAGCTGTCTCAACTGACCGTTATGCTACAACAGTTACTACCACATCTCCTCCGCCAGCTCCTGCACCTCCTCCGCAGCGAGTGGCCGCTCCTGGGTTACGCCTATCCTTGCCGGATAAATTTGATGGGGACTCTAAGTTTTGCCGTGGCTTTCTTTCCCAATGTTCCCTGCATCTGGAGATGATGTCGGACCTGTTTCCCACTGAAAGGTCTAAGGTGGCTTTCGTAGTCAGCCTTCTGTCCGGAAAAGCCCTGTCATGGGCCACACCGCTCTGGGACCGCAATGACCCCGTCACTGCCTCTGTACACTCCTTCTTCTCGGAAATCCGAAGTGTCTTTGAGGAACCTGCCCGAGCCTCTTCTGCTGAGACTGCCCTGTTGAACCTGGTCCAGGGTAATTCTTCCGTTGGCGAGTATGCCGTACAATTCCGTACTCTTGCTTCAGAATTGTCCTGGAATAATGAGGCCCTCTGCGCGACCTTCAAAAAAGGCCTATCCAGCAACATTAAAGATGTTCTGGCCGCACGAGAAATTCCTGCTAATCTACATGAACTTATTCACCTAGCCACTCGCATTGACATGCGTTTTTCCGAAAGGCGTCAGGAACTCCGCCAAGATATGGACTCTGTTCGCACGAGGCGTTTCTTCTCCTCGGCTCCTCTCTCCTCTGGTCCCCTGCAATCTGTTCCTGTGCCTCCCGCCGTGGAGGCTATGCAGGTCGACCGGTCTCGCCTGACACCTCAAGAGAGGACACGACGCCGTATGGAGAACCTCTGCCTGTACTGTGCTAGTACCGAACACTTCCTGAGGGATTGTCCTATCCGTCCTCCCCGCCTGGAAAGACGTACGCTGATTCCGCACAAAGGTGAGACAGTCCTTGATGTCTACTCTGCTTCTCCACGTCTTACTGTGCCTGTGCGGATGTCTGCCTCTGCCTTCTCCTTCTCCACTGTGGCCTTCTTGGACTCTGGATCTGCAGGAAATTTTATTTTGGCCTCTCTCGTCAACAGGTTCAACATCCCGGTGACCAGTCTCGCCAGACCCCTCTACATCAATTGTGTAAATAATGAAAGATTGGACTGTACCATACGTTTCCGCACGGAGCCCCTTCTTATGAGCATCGGATCTCATCACGAGAGGATTGAACTTTTGGTCCTCCCCAATTGCACCTCGGAAATTCTCCTTGGACTTCCCTGGCTTCAACTTCATTCCCCAACCCTGGATTGGTCCACTGGGGAGATCAAGAGTTGGGGGTCCTCTTGTTCCAAGAACTGTCTAAAACCGGTTCCCAGTAACCCTTGCCGTAACTCTGTGGTTCCTCCAGTAACCGGTCTCCCTAAGGCCTATTGTCACGATGCCGGCTGGCAGGTAGTGGACCCTCTGTGCCAGAGAGGGATTGGCGTGGACCGTGCTAGTGGACCGGTTCTAAGCCACTACTGGTTTTCACCAGAGCCCGCCGCAAAGCGGGATGGTCTTGCTGCGGCGGTAGTGACCAGGTCGTATCCACTAGCAACGGCTCACCTCTCTGGCTGCTGAAGATAGGCGCGGTACAAGGGAGTAGGCAGAAGCAAGGTCGGACGTAGCAGAAGGTCGGGGCAGGCAGCAAGGATCGTAGTCAGGGGCAACGGCAGAAGGTCTGGAAACACAGGCAAGGAACACACAAGGAACGCTTTCACTGGCACTAAGGCAACAAGATCCGGCAAGGGAGTGCAAGGGAAGTGAGGTAATATAGGGAAGTGCACAGGTGAAAACCCTAATTGGAACCACTGCGCCAATCAGCGGCGCAGTGGCCCTTTAAATCGCAGAGACCCGGCGCGCGCGCGCCCTAGGGAGCGGGGCCGCGCGCCCGCGACAGAACAGACGGGGAGCGAGTCAGGTAGGGGAGCCGGGGTGCGCATCGCGAGCGGGCGCTACCCGCATCGCGAATCGCATCCCGGCTGGCAGCAGGATCGCAGCGCCCCGGGTCAGAGGACGTGACCGGAGCGCTGCAGCGGAGGGAGTGAAGCGAGCGCTCCGGGGAGGAGCGGGGACCCGGAGCGCTCGGCGTAACAGTACCCCCCCCCTTGGGTCTCCCCCTCTTCTTGGAGCCTGAGAACCTGAGGAGCAGACTTTTGTCAAGGATGTTGTCCTCAGGTTCCCAGGATCTCTCTTCAGGACCACAACCCTCCCAGTCTACTAAAAAAAAATTTTTCCCTCTGACCTTTTTGGCAGCCAAAATTTCCTTGACCGAGAAGACGTCCGAGGAGCCGGAAACAGGAGTGGGAGGAACAGATTTGGGAGAAAAACGGTTGAGGATGAGTGGTTTGAGAAGAGAGACGTGAAAGGCATTAGGGATACGAAGAGAAGGAGGAAGAAGAAGTTTATAAGAGACAGGATTAATTTGACACAAAATTTTGAAAGGACCAAGATAGCGTGGTCCCAACTTGTAGCTAGGGACACGGAAGCGGACATATTTAGCGGAGAGCCATACCTTGTCTCCAGGGGAAAAAACGGGGGGAGCTCTTCTTTTCTTATCCGCGAACCTCTTCATGCGTGAAGAAGCCTGTAAGAGAGAATTTTGGGTCTCTCTCCATATAATGGAAAGGTCACGAGAAATTTCATCCACAGCGGGCAGACCAGAGGGCAAGGGGGTAGGGAGGGGGGGAAGAGGGTGACGGCCGTACACCACGAAAAATGGGGATTTGGAGGAAGATTCAGAGACCCTGAAGTTATACGAAAATTCGGCCCATGGAAGGAGATCTGCCCAGTCATCCTGGCGGGAGGAAACAAAATGTCGCAAATAATCACCCAGGATCTGGTTAATTCTTTCTACTTGTCCATTGGACTGGGGATGATATGCAGAGGAAAAATTTAATTTAATCTTGAGTTGTTTACAGAGAGCCCTCCAGAATTTAGACACGAATTGGACCCCTCTATCCGAGACAATCTGCGTAGGCAACCCGTGAAGACGAAAAATGTGTACAAAAAATTGTTTAGCCAACTGAGGCGCAGAAGGAAGACCAGGAAGAGGGATGAAATGTGCCATTTTGGAGAATCGATCAACGACCACCCAAATAACGGTGTTGCCACGGGAAGGGGGTAAATCAGTAATAAAATCCATACCAATCAGAGACCAAGGCTGTTCGGGGACAGGCAGAGGATGAGAAAACCAGCGGGCTTCTGGCGAGGAGTCTTATCCCGGGCACAGATAGTGCAGGCTCGCACAAAGTCCCCAACATCCGTCTCCAGAGTCGGCCACCAATAGAAGCGGGAGATGAGTTGCACAGATTTCTTGATGCCCGCATGACCTGCGAGATGGGAGGAGTGACCCCATTTGAGGATTCCGAGGCGTTGGCGTGGAGAAACAAAGGTCTTTCCTGGAGGAGTCTGCCTGATGGAGGCAGGAGAAGTGGAGATCAGGCAGTCAGGTGGAATGATGTGTTGCGGAGGGAGATCAACTTCTGAGGCATCCGAGGAACGAGAGAGAGCATCGGCCCTAATGTTCTTATCGGCAGGACGAAAGTGAATCTCAAAATTAAATCGGGCAAAGAACAGAGACCACCGGGCCTGGCGAGGATTCAGCCGTTGGGCCGACTGGAGGTAGGAGAGGTTCTTGTGGTCGGTGTAGATAATAACAGGAAATCTTGATCCCTCCAGCAGATGCCTCCATTCCTCAAGTGCTAATTTAATGGCTAGAAGCTCTCGATCCCCGATGGAGTAGTTCCTCTCCGCTGGAGAGAAGGTCCTAGAGAAAAAACCACAAGTGACAGCATGCCCGGAAGGATTTTTTTGTAGAAGAACAGCTCCAGCTCCTACTGAGGAGGCATCAACCTCCAATAGGAAGGGTTTGGAAGGGTCAGGTCTGGAGAGCACGGGAGCCGAAGAAAAGGCAGACTTGAGTCGTTTAAAGGAGTCTTCTGCTTGAGGAGGCCAGGACTTGGGATCAGCATTTTTCTTGGTTAAAGCCACGATAGGAGCCACAATGGTAGAAAAATGTGGAATAAATTGCCTGTAATAATTGGCGAACCCCAAAAAGCGTTGGATAGCACGGAGTCCGGAGGGGCGTGGCCAATTTAAGACGGCAGAGAGTTTGTCTGGATCCATCTGTAGTCCCTGGCCAGAGACCAAATATCCTAGAAAAGGAAGAGATTGGCATTCAAACAGACATTTCTCAATTTTGGCATAGAGTTGGTTGTCACGAAGTCTCTGAAGAACCATACGGACATGCTGGCGGTGTTCTTCTAGATTGGCAGAAAAAATTAGGATATCGTCCAGATATACCACAACACAGGAGTATAACAGATCACGAAAAATTTCATTGACAAAGTCTTGGAAGACGGCAGGGGCATTGCACAGTCCAAAGGGCATGACCAGATACTCAAAGTGTCCATCTCTGGTGTTAAATGCCGTTTTCCACTCGTCCCCCTCTCTGATGCGGATGAGGTTATAGGCGCCTCTTAAGTCCAATTTAGTGAAGATGTGGGCACCTTGGAGGCGATCAAAGAGTTCAGAGATGAGGGGTAAGGGGTAGCGGTTCTTAACCGTGATTTTATTAAGACCGCGGTAGTCAATGCAAGGACGTAGGGAGCCATCTTTTTTGGACACAAAGAAAAATCCGGCTCCGGCAGGAGAGGAGGATTTACGGATAAAGCCCTTTTTTAGATTCTCCTGGACGTATTCGGACATGGCAAGAGTCTCTGGGGCAGAGAGAGGATAAATTCTGCCCCGGGGTGGAGTAGTACCCGGGAGGAGGTCGATAGGGCAATCATAAGGCCTGTGAGGAGGTAGAGTCTCAGCTTGTTTTTTGCAGAAAACATCCGCGAAGTCCATATAGGCCTTAGGGAGACCGGTTACTGGAGGAACCACAGAGTTACGGCAAGGGTTACTGGGAACCGGTTTTAGACAGTTCTTGGAACAAGAGGACCCCCAACTCTTGATCTCCCCAGTGGACCAATCCAGGGTTGGGGAATGAAGTTGAAGCCAGGGAAGTCCAAGGAGAATCTCCGAGGTGCAATTGGGGAGGACCAAAAGTTCAATCCTCTCATGATGAGATCCGATGCTCATAAGAAGGGGCTCCGTGCGGAAACGTATGGTACAGTCCAATCTTTCATTATTTACACAATTGATGTAGAGGGGTCTGGCGAGACTGGTCACTGGGATGTTGAACCTGTTGACGAGAGAGGCCAAAATAAAATTTCCTGCAGATCCAGAGTCCAAGAAGGCCACTGTAGAGAAGGAGAAGGCAGAGGCAGACATCCGCACAGGCACAGTAAGACGTGGAGAAGCAGAGTAGACATCAAGGACTGTCTCACCTTTGTGCGGAGTCAGCGTACGTCTTTCCAGGCGGGGAGGACGGATAGGACAATCCCTCAGGAAGTGTTCGGTACTAGCACAGTACAGGCAGAGGTTCTCCATACGGCGTCGTGTCCTCTCTTGAGGTGTCAGGCGAGACCGGTCGACCTGCATAGCCTCCACGGCGGGAGGCACAGGAACAGATTGCAGGGGACCAGAGGAGAGAGGAGCCGAGGAGACGAAACGCCTCGTGCGAACAGAGTCCATATCTTGGCGGAGTTCCTGACGCCTTTCAGAAAAACGCATGTCAATGCGAGTGGCTAGGTGAATAAGTTCATGTAGATTAGCAGGAATTTCTCGTGCGGCCAGAACATCTTTAATGTTGCTGGATAGGCCTTTTTTGAAGGTCGCGCAGAGGGCCTCATTATTCCAGGACAATTCTGAAGCAAGTGTACGGAATTGTACGGCATACTCGCCAACGGAAGAATTACCCTGGACCAGGTTCAACAGGGCAGTCTCAGCAGAAGAGGCTCGGGCAGGTTCCTCAAAGACACTTCGGATTTCCGAGAAGAAGGAGTGTACAGAGGCAGTGACGGGGTCATTGCGGTCCCAGAGCGGTGTGGCCCATGACAGGGCTTTTCCGGACAGAAGACTGACTACGAAAGCCACCTTAGACCTTTCAGTGGGAAACAGGTCCGACATCATCTCCAGATGCAGGGAACATTGGGAAAGAAAGCCACGGCAAAACTTAGAGTCCCCATCAAATTTATCCGGCAAGGATAAGCGTATCCCAGGAGCGGCCACTCGCTGCGGAGGAGGTGCAGGAGCTGGCGGAGGAGATGACTGCTGAAGCTGTGGTAGCAACTGTTGTAGCATAACGGTCAGTTGAGACAGCTGTTGGCCTTGTTGCGCTATCTGTTGTGACTGCTGGGCGACCACCGTGGTGAGGTCAGCGACAACTGGCAGAGGAACTTCAGCGGGATCCATGGCCGGATCTACTGTCACGATGCCGGCTGGCAGGTAGTGGACCCTCTGTGCCAGAGAGGGATTGGCGTGGACCGTGCTAGTGGACCGGTTCTAAGCCACTACTGGTTTTCACCAGAGCCCGCCGCAAAGCGGGATGGTCTTGCTGCGGCGGTAGTGACCAGGTCGTATCCACTAGCAACGGCTCACCTCTCTGGCTGCTGAAGATAGGCGCGGTACAAGGGAGTAGGCAGAAGCAAGGTCGGACGTAGCAGAAGGTCGGGGCAGGCAGCAAGGATCGTAGTCAGGGGCAACGGCAGAAGGTCTGGAAACACAGGCAAGGAACACACAAGGAACGCTTTCACTGGCACTAAGGCAACAAGATCCGGCAAGGGAGTGCAAGGGAAGTGAGGTAATATAGGGAAGTGCACAGGTGAAAACCCTAATTGGAACCACTGCGCCAATCAGCGGCGCAGTGGCCCTTTAAATCGCAGAGACCCGGCGCGCGCGCGCCCTAGGGAGCGGGGCCGCGCGCGCCGGGACAGAACAGACGGGGAGCGAGTCAGGTAGGGGAGCCGGGGTGCGCATCGCGAGCGGGCGCTACCCGCATCGCGAATCGCATCCCGGCTGGCAGCAGGATCGCAGCGCCCCGGGTCAGAGGACGTGACCGGAGCGCTGCAGCGGAGGGAGTGAAGCGAGCGCTCCGGGGAGGAGCGGGGACCCGGAGCGCTCGGCGTAACACCTATATGGACTTCGCGGATGTTTTCTGCAAAAAACAAGCTGAGACTCTACCTCCTCACAGGCCTTATGATTGTCCTATCGACCTCCTCCCGGGCACTACTCCACCCCGGGGCAGAATTTATCCTCTCTCTGCCCCAGAGACTCTTGCCATGTCTGAATACGTCCAGGAGAATCTAAAAAAGGGCTTTATCCGTAAATCCTCCTCTCCTGCCGGAGCCGGATTTTTCTTTGTGTCCAAAAAAGATGGCTCCCTACGTCCTTGCATTGACTACCGCGGTCTTAATAAAATCACGGTTAAGAACCGCTACCCCTTACCCCTCATCTCTGAACTCTTTGATCGCCTCCAAGGTGCCCACATCTTTACTAAATTGGACTTAAGAGGCGCCTATAACCTCATCCGCATCAGAGAGGGGGATGAGTGGAAAACGGCATTTAACACCAGAGATGGACACTTTGAGTATCTGGTCATGCCCTTTGGCCTGTGCAACGCCCCTGCCGTCTTCCAAGACTTTGTCAATGAAATTTTTCGTGATCTGTTATACTCCTGTGTTGTTGTATATCTGGACGATATCCTAATTTTTTCTGCCAATCTAGAAGAACACCGCCAGCATGTCCGTATGGTTCTTCAGAGACTTCGTGACAATCAACTCTATGCCAAAATTGAGAAATGTCTGTTTGAATGCCAATCTCTTCCTTTTCTTGGATATTTGGTCTCTGGCCAGGGACTACAGATGGATCCAGACAAACTCTCTGCCGTCTTAGATTGGCCACGCCCCTCCGGACTCCGTGCTATCCAACGCTTTTTGGGGTTCGCCAATTATTACAGGCAATTTATTCCACATTTTTCTACCATTGTGGCTCCTATCGTGGCTTTAACCAAAAAAAATGCTGATCCCAAGTCCTGGCCTCCTCAAGCAGAAGACGCCTTTAAACGACTCAAGTCTGCCTTTTCTTCGGCTCCCGTCCTCTCCAGACCTGACCCTTCCAAACCCTTCCTATTGGAGGTTGATGCCTCCTCAGTGGGAGCTGGAGCTGTTCTTCTACAAAAAAATTCTTCCGGGCATGCTGTCACTTGTGGTTTTTTCTCTAGGACCTTCTCTCCAGCGGAGAGGAACTACTCCATCGGGGATCGAGAGCTTCTAGCCATTAAATTAGCACTTGAGGAATGGAGGCATCTGCTGGAGGGATCAAGTTTTCCTGTTATTATCTACACCGACCACAAGAACCTCTCCTACCTCCAGTCTGCCCAACGGCTGAATCCTCGCCAGGCCCGGTGGTCTCTGTTCTTTGCCCGATTTAATTTTGAGATTCACTTTCGTCCTGCCGATAAGAACATTAGGGCCGATGCTCTCTCTCGTTCCTCGGATGCCTCAGAAGTTGAACTCTCTCCGCAACACATCATTCCACCTGACTGCCTGATCTCCACTTCTCCTGCCTCCATCAGGCAGACTCCTCCAGGAAAGACCTTTGTTTCTCCACGCCAACGCCTCGGAATCCTCAAATGGGGTCACTCCTCTCATCTCGCAGGTCATGCGGGCATCAAGAAATCTGTGCAACTCATCTCCCGCTTCTATTGGTGGCCGACTCTGGAGACGGATGTTGTGGACTTTGTGCGAGCCTGCACTATCTGTGCCCGGGATAAGACTCCTCGCCAGAAGCCCGCTGGTTTTCTTCATCCTTTGCCTGTCCCCGAACAGCCTTGGTCTCTGATTGGTATGGATTTTATTACTGATTTACCCCCTTCCCGTGGCAACACTGTTATTTGGGTGGTCGTTGATCGATTCTCCAAAATGGCACATTTCATCCCTCTTCCTGGTCTTCCTTCTGCGCCTCAGTTGGCTAAACAATTTTTTGTACACATTTTTCGTCTTCACGGGTTGCCTACGCAGATTGTCTCGGATAGAGGCGTCCAATTCGTGTCTAAATTCTGGAGGGCTCTCTGTAAACAACTCAAGATTAAATTAAATTTTTCTTCTGCATATCATCCCCAGTCCAATGGACAAGTAGAAAGAATTAACCAGATCTTGGGTGATTATTTGCGACATTTTGTTTCCTCCCGCCAGGATGACTGGGCAGATCTCCTCCCATGGGCCGAATTCTCGTATAACTTCAGGGTCTCTGAATCTTCCTCCAAATCCCCATTTTTCGTGGTGTACGGCCGTCACCCTCTTCCCCCCCTCCCTACTCCCTTGCCCTCTGGTCTGCCCGCTGTGGATGAAATTTCTCGTGACCTTTCCATCATATGGAGAGAGACCCAAAATTCTCTCTTACAGGCTTCATCACGCATGAAGAAGTTCGCGGATAAGAAAAGAAGAGCTCCTCCCGTTTTTTCCCCTGGAGACAAGGTATGGCTCTCCGCTAAATATGTCCGCTTCCGTGTCCCTAGCTACAAGTTGGGACCACGCTATCTTGGTCCTTTCAAAATTTTGTGTCAAATTAATCCTGTCTCTTATAAACTTCTTCTTCCTCCTTCTCTTCGTATCCCTAATGCCTTTCACGTCTCTCTTCTCAAACCACTCATCCTCAACCGTTTTTCTCCCAAATCTGTTCCTCCCACTCCTGTTTCCGGCTCCTCGGACATCTTCTCTGTCAAAGAAATCTTAGCTTCCAAAAAGGTCAGAGGGAAAACTTTTTTTTTAGTGGACTGGGAGGGTTGTGGTCCTGAAGAGAGATCCTGGGAACCTGAGGACAACATCCTAGACAAAAGTCTGCTCCTCAGGTTCTCAGGCTCTAAGAAGAGGGGGAGACCCAAGGGGGGGGGTACTGTTACGCCGAGCGCTCCGGGTCCCCGCTCCTCCCCGGGGCGCTCGCTTCACTCTCCCCGCTGCAGCGCTCCGGTCACATCCTCTGACCCGGGGCGCTGCGATTCCGCTGCCAGCCGGGATGCGATTCGCGATGCGGGTAGCGCCCGCTCGCGATGCGCACCCCGGCTCCCGTACCTGACTCGCTCTCCGTCTGTCCTGTCCCGGCGCGCGCGGCCCCGCTCCCTAGGGCGCGCGCGCGCCGGGTCTCTGCGATTTAAAGGGCCACTGCGCCGCTGATTGGCGCAGTGGTTCCAATTAGTGTGTTCACCTGTGCACTTCCCTATATCTCCTCACTTCCCCTGCACTCCCTTGCCGGATCTTGTTGCCATTGTGCCAGTGAAAGCGTTCCTTGTGTGTTCCTAGCTTGTGTTCCAGACCTTCTGCCGTTGCCCCTGACTACGATCCTTGCTGCTTGCCCCGACCTTCTGCTACGTCCGACCTTGCTTCTGCCTACTCCCTTGTACCGCGCCTATCTTCAGCAGCCAGAGAGGTGAGCCGTTGCTAGTGGATACGACCTGGTCACTACCGCCGCAGCAAGACCATCCCGCTTTGCGGCGGGCTCTGGTGAAAACCAGTAGTGGCTTAGAACCGGTCCACTAGCACGGTCCACGCCAATCCCTCTCTGGCACAGAGGATCCACTACCTGCCAGCCGGCATCGTGACAATGACCAGTGATTTAGGAGACTTGCGGACTCGCTGGGACTTGTAGTGGACAGAATGCTGCAGACCCATGCTGAATTTAGACAGACTTGATTGACTTGACTAGGACTGACTAGATTTCACCCCTTTTGTAGCTTACCAGGCTTTGACATTCACCTGTAAGGCACTTGGTTGGTGGAAGCGTAGCTGCGTGGTTAGGAGCACCTTACCTGAGGAAGGGTCCTGTTCAGACCAGAAACGCGTTGTTTTAGTGCAATAAGGTAACACTGACGTTTCTGAAGACAGGAACCCCGGTGGATGTGGATCCGCTGGACCTGTGTGGCAGATGACTCGGACCATACCAGGGAGCGGAGTCTAAGGTGCCTCTGGTTTTCACCAGAGCCCGCCGCAAAGCGGGATGGACTTGCTGCTGCAGGCGACACCCAGATCGCTACACCTGGCATGGCTCGACCACACAGGTGGCTGAGGAGATGTGAGGCAGCTCGTAGTCTGGATAGCAGAAGGTAAGGGCAGACGGCACATTAGCGTAGTCTAGACGTAGCAGGAATCAGTAGGCAGGCAGCAGAGGAGCAAGGTCGAGTCACAAAGCAAGAGATCAGATACACGGCAAGGCAATAACAGAAATGCTTTCTCTCAAGCTCAAGGCAACAAAGATCTGTCAGGAAACTGAGGAGGGAGGAGGAATTTATTAATGAGCCAAAGGTGGATTACACTAATGAGCATACTAGCCCTTTAAATCTTAAAGCTCTGGTGCCCGCGCCCTAGGGGACGGGGACACGCGCGCCTGAGCAGAGAAGCAAAGGCGGAGGTAGGAGAAACACCCGGAGAGTGACGGACTGGGGCAACAGCAGGTAAGGGTACCATGCGCTTACGGCCAGAGTGTGCGGCCGGAGCGCATAACGTAACAAATAAAAAACCTATTTTGGTGAACCAGCACCCAGCAAAAGCTCAAGTTTGTTTTCCTGAATTGTCTGTTATTAGAGACAGACTGAGCCTAACAATAGACAGTGGACATCAATTGCAGGGAATTGAGACACCAAGTGGCCATGACTTTACAACTGCAAGGAGACATTCTTGCTAAATTAAGTGATTTACAAATATGTTAGGAATTACCAAATTGGGGATAGTTTGACCATGTAAGTCAGTTTCACATGTATTTTACCATCAGTATTTGTAGGCCAAAACTAGAAGTGAAACTGACATCATTGGCACCCCTTCCATGTTGTAGACCCACTTTTAGTCATAAAAAAATACTGACTGAAATACTGCCATGTGATGTACCAATTTAATATCTATGTTTCTGAGACAAATACCAAATTTTAGGTAATTGATGAGTGGCACCAAACAAGCACCAGTGAAGTGAAAAAAAACTGTGACCCGTAGCCGAATGTGACCTGAGCTTCTGAACTCAGCGCTCTCAGCCCTTTTTTAGCGCTGAATGCTGTTAGGGGTTAGGTTTAGGGTTAGGATTAGGTTTAAGGGGGTACTCCACTGGAAAAAAATAATTTAATCAACTGGTGCCAGAAAGTTAAACAGATTTGTAAATACTTCTATCAAAAAATCTTAACTCTTCCAGTACTAATCAGCTGCTATATACTACAGAGGAAGTTCTTTTCTTTTGGAACTTCCTCTCTGTCTGACCACAGTGCTCTCTGCTGACATCTCTGTCCATGTCAGGAACTGTCCAGAGCAGGATAGCTTTGCCATGGGGATTTACTGCTACTCTGGACAGTTCCTAAAATGGACAGTGGTGTCAGCAGAGAGCACTGTAGTCAGACAGAAAGGAAGTTCAAGAAGAAAAGAACTTCCTCTGTAGTAAACAGCAGCTGAGAAGTACTGGAAGGATTAAGATTTTTAAATAGAAGTAATTTACAAATTTGTTTAACTTTCTGGCACCAGTTGGTAAATTATTATTATTATTTTTTTCAGTGGAGTACACCTTTAACATTAGGGTTAGGATTAGGGGTTAGAATTAGGGTTTACATTAGGGTTAGGATTAGGATTTGGGGTTAGAATTTGGGTTAGGGGGTCAAAGTTACGGTTAGGGGTTAGAACTAGGATCAGGAATAGGGGTTAGGAGTAGGAATAGGGGTTAGTATTACGGGTTAGAATTAGGGTTAGGGATTAAGGAGTGAGAGGAAGCCGGCTGTAAAGCAGAAAAAGGTGTCCCTGTGCGAAGGGTCACATTCCACTACAGGGACACAGTTTTCTTCATTACACCGGGAAGCGAGATCACCCATAGTTGGCCCATAGGCTTTTTTCGCCCAGAACATGAGCATACATCATGAAAATGTCTCCCACCCTGTAAACACATCATGAAGATGATAAAGACTTTCAGAGTCACCGGCCCTAAACCTTCTTCCTTTTATCAAGGAACCCGACAAACCAGGCACCTGCTCTGTGGTCTCCTCAGCAGTTAAACTGATGGCACCTGTGCTCCATAACCTATTTACTATGTACATCTGACTAAACATATAGGGCGGCCCCAATGTTCACAAGACGGAGCCCTATAGCTCTGCACCGTCCGTAATGTCCCAGTTCCTCTTTTGCAGAATGTTTTGTTTGCTCGTAGTTCAATGACCTCTGCGGATTTCTGTACGGTGTGTGTAATGCGGATGCTGTAACCGCTCAGGTGTCAAACCAAACACCAACATCAATATTTCTCTACAATTGAATGTGAAACGGTGACATTAAAGGAGATCTCAGGCGAAAAACAATCACAGAATAGGCAATAAGTAGCTGATTGCCGGGGGTCCGATCGCTGGGTCCTTCGCTATCACCAGGATTGGACCCGGCGCTCAGTGAGGAGCGTGTGCTGCAACTGGTACACACTCCATTCATTCCTATGGGAGCGCCGAAAAGACCCGAGTTGAGCTCTCGGCATCATCGGCGCTCCCATAGAAAGGAATGAAACGTGTGCATGTCGTCCTGGAGATCGCGGAGGGCACCAGGGCCGGACGCTACGCAATCAGCTACTTATCCCCTATCCTTTTTGCTGGAGTACTCCTTTAAGATCCTTTAACAAGTGACATTGAACTCCCGGATCACATGGCACAGTGCAGCTGCCCATAGCAACCAATCAGATACCTTCTTTAACCCCTTAAGGACGCAGGGTTTTTCAGTTTTTGCATTTTAGTTTTTTCCTCCTTACCTTCTAATAATCATAGCGCTTTCAATTTTGCACATAAAATTCCATATTATGGCTTATTTTTTGCGTCACAATTCTACTTTGTAGTGACATTAGTCATTTTACCCAAAAATGCATGGCGAAACGGGAAAAAAATTCATTGTGCGACAAAATTCTACGCAGTGCATTTTTCGGTAAAAATGACACCTTATCTTTATTTTGTAGGTCCCTACAGTTAAAATGATACCCTACTTATATAGGTTTGATATAGTCGTACTTCTGGAAAAAAATCATAACTACATGCAGGAAAATTTATACATTTAACCCCTTAAGGACCAGAGCGTTTTTTGCACATCTGACCACCGTCACTTTAAGCATTAATAACTCTAAGATGCTTTTACCGAATATTCTGATTCTGAGATTTTTTTTTGTGACATATTCTACTTTATTTTGGTGGTAAATTTTCGGCATTACTTGCATCCTTTTTTTGTGAAAAATTCCAAAACTTCATGAAAATTTTGAAAATTTAAAATTTTTCTAACTTTGAAGCTCTCTACTTGGAAAATGGATCTTCCAAATAAATTTTATTTTTATTCACAAATACAATATGTCCACTTTATGTTGGCATCATAAAATGGACATATTTTTACTTTTTGAAAAAATTAGAGGGCTTCAAAGTAGAGCAGCAATTTTCAAAAATGTCATGAAAATTGCAAAATCTGAAGGGACAGATGTTACAGAACTACAACTCCCAGCATGCCTGGGCAGTCTAGGCATGCTGAGAGTTGTAGTTTGGCAACATCTGGAGGGCTACAGTTTGGGCACCACTGTAACAGTGGTCCCCAAACTGTGACCCTCCAGATGTTGCAAAACTACAACTCCCAGCATGCCCAGACAGTCCTTTGCTGTCTGGGCATGCTGGGAGTTGCAGTTCGGCTTTCCTAGTGGTAGCCACAGTAAAAATCACTTTACTTTCAGTTTCATTTCTCCCCTCCCCCCCACCGTCGATTCCCTACCTGAGCCGGGATCTCCGGTGAATATCTGCGATGATTGCCGGGCCCCACGAGTCTCCAGGTACCGGCCTCCATGTTCTCCCCCCGTTCTGCCTGACATCCAGGGGTGGGCAGAACGGGGGGTTTCCATGGCAACCCAGCGTCCTGCTCTGCCATTGGTCAGAATCAGTTCTGACCAATGGCAGGGGATGGAAGGAGATTGCAGCATTGCGACCTCACCCCTACCCTGCAGGATGCTGGGGCCTGTCACTCACAGGTCCGAGCATCCCTATTTTGGAATTGACATGCGATTTTCTGCGATCGCCGACATGCGGGGGTCCCGGGACCCCCCTCGGCATTTGCACAGCATGCCTGCTGAAAGATTTCAGCAGACATGCCGTTCCGATCTCTGCCCTGCGCGCGGCAGAGACCGGAAATACAACAGGACGTTCTCTAACGTCCTTGGGCATTAAAGCCCAGGTAGCGGGGACGTTCCAGAACGTCCTATGTCCTAAAGAGGTTAAAATTCTCATCTTCTGACCCCTATAACTTTTATTTTTCCGCGTACGGGCCGGTATGAGGGCTCACTTTTTGCGCCGTGTTCTGAAGTTTTTATCGGTATCATTTTTGCATTGATCGGACTCGTTGATTGATTTCTATTCATTTATTTTTTATATAAAAAGATACCAAAAATACGCTATTTTGTACTTTGGAATTTTTTTGCACGTACGCCATTGACCGTGTTGTTTAATTAATTATATACTTTTATAGTTCGGACATTTCCGCACACGGCGATACCACATATGTTTATTTTTATTTACACAGTTTTATATTTTTTATGGGAAAAGGGGGGTGATTCAAACTTTTATTAGGGAAGGGGTTAAATGACCTTTATTAACTTTTTTTTTTTTTCACTTTTTTTTTTTGCAGTGTTATAGCTCCCATAGGGACCTATAACACTGCACACACTGATCTTTTACCCTGATCCCTGCAGAGCCATAGCTTTGCATGGATCAGCGAGATAGGGGCTCGATTGCTCAAGCCTGTAGCTCAGGTTTGGAGCAATCAAACGCTGATCGGACGCGACAGAGCAAGGTAAGGGGACCTCCGCTCATGTCTTAGCTGATCGGGACATTGTGATTTTATCATGATAGTCCCGATCAGCCCGACTGAGCTGCCAGGAAGCTTTAACTTTCATTTTCGAGGCGGCAATCAACTTTGATAGCCGCGTTTGAAGGGTTAATAGCACGCGGTACAACGATCTGTGCCGCGCGCTGTTAGCCCAGGGTCCCGGATATCAATAGCAGCCGAGACCGACATGGTGTGACCCCGTTTTAAACACCAGGACCGGGCGTGCCCTGCGTACAGGTACACCCTGTGTCCTTAAGAGGTTACAAATTAAAGAAGCAAGCTGCCTGGTTGCTATGGGGAACAGCACCACTCGTCCTCTATACAGGTTTTGATAAATCTCCCCTATTCTCTATATGGCTACATGGTATGGTCATCCTCCATACGCATTTTATGTCAGCCATTAGGTTGCGCGTTGGGTTGTTGGGGGTGTTGCGTAGAGTACAGTATTAGGCATATTATGACATCTATATAGAGCTCGTTCACACTGCGGCAGGCGCTGCCAAAGTCATCGATGGTAGGACCGTCCAATGTTCATTCTTTGGACGGACATCCATTCCGCCAACGGAATTCCGCTGCGCCTATTTTGCAGTGTGCACAGAGCAGCAGAATCCCATTAAAACAATAGCACTCTGCAGGCAGAATGGGACTTTTAGGCCATGTGAAAACGGCGTAAATGTGGTGGACATTCCACACATTTGCAGGATCTGTCGGGCACGGGGACCACTTGGAAATGCATTTCTGTCTATGAGATGATGCATTTCTGGGCAGTCCTAGCGCCTGCCAGATTGTGCAAATATGCAGAATGTCAGTTGAAATCCGCAAAAAGAATAGACATGTGAATGCCGGAATCAGGATTTATAAGTTTCTGCCGTGGAAATTTCACTGTGTGAACGATGCAACAAAATCCCATTGAAATCAATGGGACCCTGCTGCAGCGGAATGTCTGTGTGGAATATTCTGGCGGAATATTTGGCTGTCCAGGCACGCTGGGAGTTGTAGTTTTGCAACAGCTGGAGGCACCCTGGTTTGGAAACACTGCTCTAGAAGCTCCACTGCGTGCATGAGCCCTTGTATGCAGCATTTTCACACGGTAGAATTTCCATGTGGAATTCCGCATAAGAATTTCGCACAGGATCCTGCTGCACTGTGCAGACTGCAGAATTTCCACGCCAAATGTTTCTGGTGTGGACATCCTGATTCCAGCGTCCGCAAAATCATGTTCATTGTTTCTGTGGAGTCCGCACAGAAATGCATTGCATTGGGACCACGAATTTCCGAGCGGTCTTAGCAGTTTGCAGAATGTCCACATGGAGAGTTTCCGTGCGGATATTCTGCCGTGTGAACCCGGCCTAACACTGACCTCAATGAACAATTAGGGCTCATTTACCCTGGGGAGATTCAGCCGACGGAGTTCCACTGGGTGAGTGTCCGCTTGCAGCGGGCACCCCGCCTCCCGTCAGCTGTGGGACCACACAGATGTGTGCCAGCGGAATTCCACTGTGGCGATTCCAAAGTATGCACAGATCAGCAGAATCTCATTGGGCCCATGCTCACTACAGAAATTCTGCTGGCAGCAACCTTCCATTGTTTTCAATGGGACACTGTACGCACTTCGGAAATTCCGTCTGCTGGAACCCTCTGACAATTTTGTTCTAAAATAAAATAATGCACAACATCATCATTAGCAACTCTTCACCCTCTCTAATACAGACCCCCACCAGGCATGGATGGAGGGACACCAATAACAGATGCCAGTTTGGATAACTCACAAGAGAAGGTCAGAAATAAGGATTTCGGTCAACTTCGCGTTTTCTGCAGAAACTGACACCCGTCTCGTCTGGTCTTTGTGGGTTTCATTGGCCACTGCTTTGAATCCCCATCTTTCATGTCACCACATAACCTCTCAGTGACTCCTCCATTCAGGGCCCCTTTCCTTAAGCTTTTTTTACTGGGTCGTCTTCTTTATGCTTTCCTCTTTTTTAATCCAGGGAAGGGGCAGGTGTCATGACCTGGAGGTCACTTAGACTGTGATGGTCTGAAGGTCTCCTGACACCCTCTGGCCATTGTTGTATATGGGACAAAAACAGTGCATCAAATTGAAGTTGACTGGGGTCTCGGTAACAAAAAAAAAAGGTTCTTTAATTAAACAGGTTTGTCTTCTATGATTTATGCGATTTCTATGGGAACTTTCCTTTCAGTTATTTGTCAGGAAAACATTGACCAATAAACTAATGGCCGATCCCTGAAGTCAGTGGTGTCTGACCTGTGACATTTTATTTCTTTGGGCACTACAATACCCAATATGTCCTGAAAGATACATTCTGGGGGTTGGAGTTTTAAAATAGCCGAAAATCTTAATCCATCCAGTACTTATCAGCTGCGTTATGCTCCACAGGAAATTGTGTACTTCTTTCCAGTCTGACCACAGTGCTCTCTGCTGACACCTCTGTCCATACTCTTCATGTGGAGCATACAACAGCTGATAAGTAATGGAAGGATTAAGATTTTTAAATAGAAGTAATTTACAAATTTGTTTAACTTTCTGGCACCAGTTTATTAAAAAAAAAAAAAAAAAAAATAAGTATTTAAAGGGCAGCTCCCACCATCCTATATATTTTTTTCTGTCCCTGCCTATTGCCAATCTATCCCTAACCCCCTCCCTGCTTTTAATTGTTCTTTTTATTATATTAAAAATAACTTTTTGTCTATCTGGTAGTGTGCTCACTACCAGGCAGACTTCCCCAGCAGGCACCACGTCACTGATGCCTGCTGGGGACAACACTTCCGCCCTTAGTTTATTTACACAGGGTGCCTCCAGCTGTTTCACCACTACAACTCCCAGCTTGCCCTGACATCTATTGGTTGTCAGGGCATGCTGGGAGTTGTAGTAGTGAAACAGCTGGAGGCACCCTGTGTAGATAAACTATAAGCTAGTGCCATGCGGCGCTACGGCGCTAGCCCTTTCCCTCCGTTAAACCCCCATACCCCGTTCCCTCCATCACAACCCCCCCCCCCCGCATATCCCGTTCCCTCCATTACAAACCCCCCACCCCACATACCCCGTTCCCTCCGTCCTGATACCTGCAAAGTCCGGCAGCGGGCGTGCAGGGACAGCGGCGGCGACGACATGAGCGGGAGGAGTGGCCTCCCAGCCAGTTTCCGGGGAGCCAATGCTCTCGCTCCCGCCTGTCTGATTGACAGGCAGGGAGCGAGAGCAGCCTAAATGAAAAAGGACTGATTGCCAGGCCAAAATCAGTCCTTTTTAAGGCGTGACGTCACGCCAGGCTGCAGCCGGCCACTAGGAGGGTGACCCCTAGTGGCCGGTTTTTAAACGTAAATTTCACCCTGATAATCAAAAAAAATATATAATGACAATATAATAGAGATATGTTGTAGTACATAAGTACTACAACATATCAAAAAATAAAGTTGGTGACAGTGCCCATTTAAAGGAATTTGTGATTAAAAAATGACCTATTGTTTTGTTTTGTCTTTTAAAATTTTCCATTTTACTCTCTATATTTTAAAATAATCCTGAAATCTTGCAGTTTCCACAACTCGGCCTAAAACTAAGCCGACACTTCTTTTTCGGTATAGATCCTTTTCCAGCAGTTTTCTCCTTATTAAGGATGCAGAGCGAACATGTACACCCGGCTCCAGTTCCCGTTCTATAAGATTCCGTCAGGAGCAGGCTAGGCCAGTGATTGGCTGAGGGGCAGTGTGAGAGACACTCTGGGCCCTCATGTCTCTTCGTGCCCGGGTGTCACGATTTTGAGTTCAGCTGAGGACCAGAGCAGGTTTTTTTTTTTTTAAATGCTGTAAACTGTTTAAGTCTTGAAAAAAACCTCCCACTGGATAACCCCTTTATTGCGCTCACAAGAGTCCTGGTGACTCCATAACTCCCTTTAGTCATTTCCAGAATGGTTGCAACCTCAAGATTCTACTTTTAAATTTATATTTTATGCCTCCATGTATGCTGAAAATAAAAAAAAGCCTGCATACTTACCTTCCCCACTATCTGCTGCTGTCGAGTATTCCGGTCCCCATTGCAGTCCTCTTCTTTCTCCTTCCAATTATGTTTCTTGCTGACGGTAATGGCCTGCTCGGTCCAGTGATTGGAAAAATATACAATATACAATTTTGGTAAAAAAAAAAAAAAAAAAAAAATATATATATATATATATATATATATATACTAGCTGAGTACCCGGCATTGCCCGGTGTTTCCTTCCTAATCCTTGTTGAGTAGGAAAATCAACAAAGGAAGCTTCATATTCCATCATCATATATTGTTGTCATATCCCAACCTCATATCCCGTCCTCATATCCTGACCGCATATCCCGTCCTCCTATCCTGTCTTCCTATCTCAACCTCCTATCCCGACCTCCTATCCTGTCCTCCTATCAAGTCCTCCTATCCCGACCTCCTATCTCAACCTCCTATCCTGACCTCCTATCCCAACCTCCTATCCCGTCCTCCTATCTCATCTTCCTATCTCAACCTCCTATCTCGAATTCCTATCCCGACCTCCTATCCCGTCCTCATATCTCAAGGTCCTATCTCGACCTCCTATCTCAACCTCTTATCCCGACCTCCTATTTTCCTTCCTAATCCTTGCTGTGGAGGAAAATCAACAGAGGAAGCTTTTGACTTCATATCCTGTGCTCATATCCTGACCCCATATCCCGTCCTCATATCCTGACCTCATATCCTGACCTCCTATCCCGACCTCCTATCCCGACCTCCTATCCCGACCTCCTATCTCGACCTCCTATCCCGACCTCCTATCCCGACCTCCTATCCTGACCTCCTATCTCAACCTCCTATTCCGACCTCCTATCCTGACCTCCTATCCCGACCTCCTTTCCCGTCCTCATATCTCGACCTCCTATCTCGACCTCCTATCCCGACCTCCTATCTCGACCTCCTATCCCGACCTCCTATCCCGTTCTCCTATCCAGTCTTCATATCCCGACCTCCTATCGACCTCCTATCGACCTCCTATCTTGACCTCCTATCTTGACCTCCTATCCTGACCTCCTATCCCGACCTCCTATCCCAACCTCATATCCCGACCTCCTATCCCATCTTCATATCCCGACCCGTAATATGTGTACCAGGTATTGAAATATCTCCAGCCATACGGAAGTTATGTGGGAACATACATTTCCCATTGATTTGCATGGGACTTTAAACAAAAACCCCGACCCTCACAAATGGGGGTAGTTAAGGGTTAAATTAACTATCCTATATTTTAAGTGGACATATAAGTAACATGTGACCAAGTATTATCAAAATATCTCCAGCCGTTTGGAAGTTATGCAGTAACATATATTTCCCATAGACTTGTATGGGACTTTAAACAAAAACCCTGACACTGGCAAATGGGGGGTGAGTAAGGGTTAAATTTCCTATCCTATGTTTGTTGTTGACATATAAGTAACATGTGTGCCAAGTTTCATGTTAATATCTTTAGCCATTTGGACGTGATGCTGGGACATACACACATACATACACACATACACACATACATACATACATACACACACACACACACGTTGAGTTTTATATATATATATAGATAGATATATATATATTTTTCATTTTAATAATGGTAAATCGTGTTATATACCTAAACACAGACTGCCTTCTGACCTTATCAATGCTATGGACCATTACCAAGTATGATGGCCAACATTCCTGTTTGGCTCTTCTTTGAAATCACCTTTTGTTGAAGTTTGAAAACATGTAAGAAAGCCTAGAAATGGTTGGACATGTGTTTCCTTTCATTTGTGAATCCATTTGGAAGGCTTACAATGGGTTTCCCATAATCCAATTACTATCCCATAACTAGTTAAAGTCATGGGGCCTGATACCCATCACACTAGTCATAACTAATCAACCAACATGGCGGGATCCCTGCTAATTATGTCCTACTTTAAAGGGGTTGTGTACTTTAGAAAACACATTGTCACATACCCTACTAGGAACATCTGTGTTAATAGAAGGGTCTCTCAAAAGTGGAAAGGTCTCAAGACTCCCATCCATTAGCTTAAAGGGGTACCCCGCTGCTCAGCGTTTGGAACAAACTTCGGACTGCTGGAGCCAGTGCCGGGAGCTCGTGACGTCATAGACCGGGGCTATAACAACACGAGCTCCTGGTGCCGGTGCATTGCCGTGGAATGAGATTTGCCATAGAATGAGATGCTCCGCCTCCATCACATCCTATTGGCTCTCTGTTGTCACGTGACATATTTAAACTTCACGCATCGATGCGCACAGTAGTCTCAGTTTGGCTATCACAGGGAGAGGATCTCCTCACCCTGTGATAGCTGAAGCTGCACGGATCATACATGGGCTCTGTGGCCCGACAGAAGTTCACACATGTACGCAGCTCATAGGGCTGCCTCATTTACTGTTGATCCACAGCGCTATCGGGATCCCGATGCCCGATGGCGCTGTCATCAGTGTGCGTCCCCGCGAGCGCCCCACGCCCGCAGCTCTACTCCCCATCCTCCGTCCCCCGCAGCTCTACTCCCCGTCCCGTTAACGCTCAGGGAGCGGGGAACAGAAAGTAGAGCATCGGGCGCAGGAAAAGTTATTCGCGTAGTGCTGCGCATGCGCAGTACTACTTTACCTGCACCCGATGCTCTACTTTCTGTTCCCCGCTCCCTGAGCGTTAACGGGACGGGGAGTAGAGCTGCGGGGGACGGGGAGTACAGCTGCGGGCGTGGGGCGCTCGCGGGGACGCACACTGATGACAGCGCCATCGGGCATAGGAATCCCGATAGCGCTGTGGATCAACAGTACATGTAATAATAGAGTAAATGTATATGAGGCAGCCGTATGAGCTGCGTAAATATGTGAACTTCTGTCGGGCCACAGAGGCCATGTGAGCTCCGTGCAGCTTCAGCTATCACAGGGTGAGGAGATCCTCTCCCTGTGATAGCCAAACTGAGACTACTGTGCGCATCGATGCGTGAAGTTTAAATATGTCACGTGACATCAGAGAGCCAATAGGATGTGATGGAGGCGGACCATCTCATTCTATGGCAAATCTCATTCCACGGCAATGCACCGGCTCCAGCATTCCGAAGTTTGTTCCTAATGCTGAACAGTGGAGTACCCCTTTAACCATAATTCAGCTTTAAAAAAATAAATCTTGCTCTGGAGGGCCTGCCAGGTCTTGCTTTATATGGAAAACCCATTGATTTTAAAGGGTATTGTTCAAATGCTCTGTTTGTCCTGTGGGGGCACTTCAAAGAAATGAACTACTTTGTGCTGATCAATGGGTAATGTCCAAGCAGCAGGGCACCATGCAAGACTCTATGGACCCATGAAACAAAAAAGGATTTGCCCAAATTGGATAAACCCTTTAAGAAGAATGAAAATTGGCTATAATGATGAGAAAGTAATAATATGACCCATAGGTGACCTAAGTAATAGGCTAGAGCATGAGATTTAACCCCTTAAGGACCTTTTTTTGTTTTGTTTTTTCCTCCTTACCTTTAAAAAATAAAGTAACTCTTTCAATTTTGCACCTACACATCCATATGATGGCTTATTTATTGTGCCACCAATTCTACTTTGTGATAACATCAGTCATTTTACCCAAAAATCTACGGCGAAATGGAAAAAAAAGTCATTGTGCGACAAAATTGAAGAAAAAACACAATTTTGTAACTTTTGGGGGCTTCCTTTTCTACACAGTACATTGTTCGGTAAAAATGACACCTTCGCTTTCTGTAGGTCCATATGGTTAAAATGATACCCTACTTATATAGGTTGGATTTTGTCGCACTTCTGGAAAAAATCATAACTACATGCAGGAAAATTTATACGCTTAAAAATTGTCATCTTCTGACCCCTATAACTTTTTTATTTTTCCCCGTATGGGGCGGCATGAGTGCTCATATTTTTAGCGGTACCATTTTTGTATCGATCGGACTTATTGATCTTTTTTTTATAAATTTTTGTAAATATGCTATTTTGGACTTAAATTAATTATATATTTTTATAATTCGAACATTTCCACACGCGGCGATACCACATATGTTTCATTTTATTTTTATTTGCACAGTTTTTTTTTATGGGAAAAGGGGAGTGATTCAAACTTTTATTAGGGAAGGGTTTCAATGATCTTTATTAACTTTTTTTTTCACTTTTTTTTTCCAGTGTTATAGCCCCCATAGAAAACCATTGATCAATGATTCTGCCGCTTGATTGCTCATGCCTGGATCTCAGTAATTGAGCAGTCATTCGGCGATCGGACAACAGGAGGCAAGGTAAGGGACCCTCCTGCTTTCCTACAGCTGTTCGGGATGCCGCGATCCGCCGCGGCGATCCCGAACAGCCCCCTGAGCTAACCACCATTAGTTTCGTTTCACTTTAGACCCTGGGATCAACTTTGGACGCCGCGTCTAAAGGGTTAATAGCTTGCGGCACCACGATCAGTGCTGCGCACTATTAGCCACGGATCCTGGCTGTTGTTAGAGGCCGTGGCCCCGCGTTATAGAACGGGAGCGGACTCATGACGTACCGGTATGTCATGGGTCCTTAACCTGTTAAGGACCCAGGGCGTACCTGTACATCCTGAGTCCGCTCCCGATCTATAACGCGTCATAGCGGGTCGGGCTAATAGCGCGCGGCATTGATCGCGGTGCCACGCGCTATTAACCCTTTAGACTCGGCGTTCAAAGTTGAACGTCGCGTCTAAAATGAAAGTGAAACCATGCTGGTTAGCTCAGGGAGCTGTTCGGGCTAGCCGCAGCTAAATCGCGGCATCCCAAACAGCTTACATGACATCTGGAGTATCCCTACCTGCCTCCTCGCTGTCCGATCGCCGAATGACTGTTCAGTGCCTGAGACCCAGGCATGAGCAGTCAAGCAGCAGAATCATTGATCACTGGTTTCTTATGAGAAACCAGTGATCAATGTAAAAGATCAGTGTGTGCAGTGTTATATGTCCCTATGGGAGCTATAACACTGCAAAAAAAAAAGTGAATAAAGATGATTTAACCCCTCCCCTAATAAAAGTTGAATCACCCCCCTTTTCCCATAAAAAAACAGTGTAAATAAAAATAAACATATGTGGTATCGCCGTGTGCGGAAATGTCCGAATTATAAAAATATATTGTGAATTAAACCGCACGGTCAGTGGCGTACGCCCAAAAAAATTGTGCATTTTTGGTCACTTTTGATATCATGAAAAAATGAATAAAAGAGATCAATAAGCCTATCAATGCAAAAATGGTACCGCTAAAAACTTCAGATCACGGCGCAAAAAATGAGCCCTCATACCGCCCCATACACGGAAAAATAAAAAAGTTATAGGGGTCAGAAGATGACAATTTTAAAAGTATACATTTTCCTGCATGTAGTTTAGATTTTTTCCAGAAGTACAACAAAATCAAACCTAAATAAGTAGGGTGTCATTTTAACCGTATGGACCTACAGAATAAAGAGAAGGTGTCATATTTTCCGAAAAATGTACTGTGTAGAAACAGAAGCCCCCAAAAGTTACAAAATGGCATTTTTTTTTCAATTTTGTCTCACAATGATTTTTTTTCCCGTTCCATCGTATATTTTTGGGTAAAATGACTGACGTCATTACAAAGTAGAATCGGCGGTGCAAAAAATAAGCCATTATATGGATTTTTAGGTGAAAAATTGAAAGAGTTATGATTTTTTAAAGGTAAGAAGGAAAAAACAAAAATGCAAAAACGGAAAAACTCTGAGTCCTTAAATGGTTAAGAGGCTCCGGTGGAATACTTTTTTTTTTTTTTTTTAAATCAAATGTTGCCGGAAAGTTAAACAGATTTGTAAATGACTTCTATTAAAAATCTTAATCCTTCCAGTACTTCTTAGCTGCTGAATACTACAGAGGAAATTATTTTCTTTTTGGAACACAGAGCTCTCTGCTGACATCACGAGCACAGTGCTCTCTGCTGACATCTCTGTCCATTTTAGGAACTGTCCAGAGCAGCATATATTTGCTATGTGGATTTTCTCCTACTCTTAAAATGGACAGAGATATCAGCAGAGAGCACTGTGCTCGTGGTGTCAGCAGAGAGCTCTGTGTTCCAAATAGAAAACCATTTCCTCTGTAGTATTCAGCAGCTAATAAGTGCTGGAAGGATTAAGATTTTTTAATAGATGTAATTTACAAATCTGTTTAACTTTCTGGCACCAGTTGATAAAAGGGGTACCGGAGTACCCCTTTAACCCCAAATGCTATCTCCCCTTTGGGAAACCAAGGGTGGGCCTACTGTACTGATATGTTTACGGTATGGTTCTATATATGTATATAGAAAATTCTTTTTATCACAATCAGTTCTATTGTTATTCATGCTTCTTTTCTACAGGTCACTAGCACGTATGGGCTATTTTATGGCTGATTGAGGACGGATGGCAGAATAAAGATGGCCATAAACTGTATTCTGCTGACAGCATTCAGCTACTTTGAACAAGACAGATCCTGTAAGTGAGGGATATTAGGTAACAGTTCTATCGACCATTCTATAATATACAATTACAGGTCTGCTCTAGAGAAACCTGAATTTCAAGCTTAGTTGTCAGGAGTAAAGATGTTTTGCACTATGGTCTGAAACCTCCCAAGACTCAACTTTTTACTGCTAGATATGAAGCTGCCAAGATGTCCCAAGGTCCAAATATTTAATTTCAGATATTGGTGCCTTACTGCCCCCTATCACTCAGTCCACTAAAACAGACATTTGGATCAAATGGTCCCAGAAAACACCTACTCAGTTTCCCATCAACCGTACAAACAAAGAAATGGATTTTTTTTTGATAATTCTTAAATTGAGGCTCTTCCAATGTCACCCTTAGAGGCCACCTACTCCATCTACCATTTAGCCCGTGGTATTACTGCTAATTTTACAAAAACTTTATTGACTGCAATAAAGACATAAATATAACTTAATGCACAACATGACTACCTAACATGAGCTTCTAATTCTATGTAACAGAGAAGCCTTTGGCAAGAGTGGGACAGCGTCTCCTAGTTAACGGGGTATTCTGGCTTGATACATCTTATCCCCTATCCAAAGGATAGGGGATAAGATGTATGATCGTGGGGGTTCCACCACTGGGGACCCCTGCGATCTTGGTGCAGCCCCCGGCATTCTGTGCCAAGCGCTGCCTCCGAGACGGGAACGTGACGTCATGGTCACACACCATAGTGACGTCCCGCCACCCCCCCCTCCATTCACGTCTATGGGAGGGGGCGAAGTCCTGGCCACTAGGTGTGTTACTTCTCTGCCTGTCACAGAGGAAACATTGTCTCTAGTAACAGCAAGATCATGACAAATTACAAGATGTAGGGGTGGGGTTTACCATGTGCTATGTGCAGGAGAGAGAGCCAGAAAAAGCCTAGGATATGTACCTGAAAGCTGAGCTTGTCTGCCTGCTGAAGATGATCCACACTGTAAAGTTCTGTGCAGCTGTTCCTTGAGTAATTAATAGTGTACATACTGCTGTATGTTCACAGTTCTACAGTGTAATCTCCTCCTCCTTCCCTTTTCCTTGCCAGGAGTATCAGCAACTCAGTACTTGCTGTAACCCTTACCTTACTGTGATCTTGGTGCTGCTGCAGCACCTAGCAAAGCCAGAGCATTAGTAACCCATTCTCCCTTCACATGCCATCTATAGTGGTGCACTGAGTAAATTATCAGCCCAGAACAATGCCAGCCTGTTCAGTCCAGTGCATTTTCTCCAGCACTATTTCATGGCATGGCACAGTGCCGTGCTGTGATTGGCTAGACAAATAAGGGAGGAAGTGTCTGTTTGTGTACTACTGCAAGCATCCCAGCTCTGACCTCAGCCGCTAAAATGTAGAAAATCAGAAATAGCAATTAACCAATGGGCTGTTAGGGGCCAAATTACAGCAGTGAGAACACTAAAAACATCACAACTCTGAAGGATTGATTTAATACAACCATGCAGGTATATAAAATGTTTTTGAAACAACAAGCTCCCTTTGAGTTCACTGTTTCATAAGTTATTTAAAATGGCCATGATTCCCCTAAGGGTAACTCCTAAAATTAAGGTGTTTTTGTCGAGTAATTACAATTTAAGTGTCTGTGATGGATATGTTTTTGAACCAAGAGTTTGGAGGAAACTTTTTTATACTTAAGAGTTTCCCCTTGAGTTTGTGCAACAGAGCAATCATTGTACGCGGAGCAATTTCCTGTAGTATGTGTGCAGTGCGTTTTATAGGAGCGCAACCCTCTCCCCCACATCTCTTGTCACCGCGCAGCTGGAATGTGAACACTCTCCACACTGTAATCTCTGACTGTGAACTTAGCCTGTTTTTTGTTCACAGGCCATTCATCCATTCTGTTTATAGTTTCTCACTATTTCCCCCTTCTATGTTACAATACTGGGCTGCTCTGGATCCAGCAGAACAGCATGTGTCAGTAATTTGACCAGGGGGGTGACAGATAATGTACTGATATCTACTTGTTAATGTTTGGCCTTGCAGACATAAACATGAACTTTTTACACATTTCACGGACATTTGCGACACTTTTCTGGTAGATTTGCACAGAACTATGTGTATCAAAGGTCTTTCCTTTATTAAGAGTTTACATCTGGATAGAGGCATAATGTGCGGCTCCTGGGCCCCAATGCAAAATTTGTAACATTTATAGTAATGGTGTAGTCTTATGTAGTACAGGGGCTTTTGTGCCCCCACAGATATATCGGGACCAGGGTGTAACGGCTACCTTGGTATCTATATTTATTAGAAATTTGCTTATTTCGGAACCTAATGATGTAAAAACTCTCATAATTCAGGACTTGGTTCTATCCAAGAACCGCAAAATAATTTATAAATGTATGTATAATGTATAAATTTAATGGGTACTGTCACTTATAAAAAAAAGTTTGACTTGTTTTAATTGGTTGGGGTCTCAGAAAACGAGCAGGGAGAAGTGTGCGGCATTACTGTCCTTTCCTCGACTAGTAGCGATTTTTTTTATTGCTGCTCCCTAGACTTCTCCCCACTCGTTCTCCTGATCATTAGAGGTCTCAGAACTGAGTCCCCGACCTATTAAAATATTTGACATGTTGATTGGTTGGGGTCTTAGTGCTGAGACTCATACTGATCATATGAATGAGGAGGGAGAAGTGTGCGGAATTGCTGTCCACTTCTAGACTCGTAGAGATCTTTGTCTTGCTGCTCCATAGAGTTATTCCTGCTCGTTCTCCGGATCATTGAGGTCTCAGCACTGAGTCACCGACCTATCAAAATAGGTCCCTTAGACACTTCATACATTAGGGATTCGGGACTTCCGATATCCTTTTCTAAAAGGCTTGTTGTTCATGGTCGGTCTGTAAAGGTTGTCATTTTAAATGATAATGCTGTAAAGTAAAATAATGCTGATTGATTTGTGGTCAGGGTGTGATGAGGGCAGAAGGATTTACCCTAGGGGCAGATGGTATTAAACTCTTATGTTCGTGAGGCCAGGGCATGGTTTATTCTCTACACCACCTGAAGGAATACCACTGGATAGGCTTGGAGACAAATAATGACTCTGACGCCAAGTTACGGAACAACGGCAGCTTTACTGAGTCAGACAGATGTAACAGTCTATACAGCTTGGCTAGGTCCACGGTGGTGACCAGTGACTTCAGAGACCACAGGACTTGCTGGGACTTATAGCAGACTTGTACAATTTGCATGCAGGCCACACTGACTTGGGACAGGATGACTTGGACTGACTTGACTATGACAGACTATGACTGACTTCACCCCTTCTGTAGCTTACCAGGCTTTGACTTGACCTGTGGGGCAATGGACTTGAGAATCCGTGGCTGCTGGACTGACTTTAGGCCTCCTCTGGACTCCAGACACACACCGGGGACTTGACCTCACTGCAACTCAGCATTCCAGAGAGTAAGAGCTAAGAGAGCGAGCTAGCTCCACCCAGGGCTTATATGGGGGAGACTAGGAGGGGTCCCATAGGTCACCCTTAGGTCACATGGTCACTGATACCTCACTGGGTTACATTCACATGACAACAGGTTAATCACATGACAACTGGTCTTAAAGGCATAACACATTTCAGGTATAATACATTATATAACAGGCATATAAATGAATAGACAATGGAACAGGTGCAGGGGGTGGGGGGCAGGCGACACTGTAGGGAGGCTGCCTGACAGGGCAGCAAGGGTACAGGGGTTCAACTTTTATACTGGGCCACCACAGATTTATGACAGGCTTTTTAGGCAGCTTTGAGCTTCAGTGGATGCCATGTGAATGACTACAGACCAAAAAATCTAACACAACAGATAGACTTCTCAACAATGCCGTTCAGCTAGTCAGTCAGAAGATAGGCAGGATGTGTTCTCCCTGATCTTAACGGTCGATGGACAAAACTGGACAGTACACTTACACTAAGGCCTCATGTGAATGGCATAACTTGTATGGAGCCTGGCCACCAGGGGCGGATCCAGAGTCTCGTCTCGGGAGGGGAACTATCAGAGTATTGTGCGGTGGCCAACACGCCCCCCTCCCATAGACTTGCATTGAGGCGGCGTGGCGTGATGTCACAAGGGGCGTGGCTGTGACATCACAACCCCCCGCAGCCCGCACCCAGAGTTTGGAACAAAATGTTCTGAATGCTGGGGCAGTGGAGTACCCCTATAAGTATGCAGCATGTTCCCCCACACTAGGTAGGCAGCATAGTTCCCCAACATTAGGTTGTCAGCATAGTTCCCCCACACTAGGTTGTCAGCATACTTCCCCCCACACAAGGTTGTCAGCATAGTTCCCCCCACATTAGGCTGTCAGCATAGTTCCCCCACATTAGGTTGTCAGCATAATTCCCCCCACATTACGTTGTCAGCATAGTTGCCCCACATTAGGTTGTCAGCATAGTTCCCCCCACATTAGGTTGTCAGCATAGTTCCCCCACATTACATTGTCAGCATAGTTCCCCCACATTAGGTTGTCAGCATAGTTCCCCCTACATTACGTTGTCAGCATAGTTCCACCCACATTAGGTTGTCAGCATAGTTCCCCCACATTACATTGTCAGCATAGTTCCCCCACATTAGGTTGTCAGCATAGTTCCCCCCACATTAGGTTGTCAGCATAGTTCCACCCACATTAGGTTGTCAGCATAGTTCCCCCCACATTAGGTTGGCAGCATAGTTCCCCCACATTAGGTTGGCAGTATATTTCCCCCCACATTAGGTTGGCGGTATAGTTCCCCCCACATTAGGTTGGCAGTATAGGTTCCCCCACATTAGGTTGTCAGCATAGTTCCCCCACATTAGGTTGGCATTATAATTCTCCCACATTAGGTTGGCAGTATAGTTCCCTCCGCATTAGGTTGGCAGTATAGTTCCCCCTCATTAGGTTGGCAGTATAGTTCCCCCACATTAGGTTGGCAGTATAGTTCCCCCCGCATTAGGTTGGCAGAATAGTTCCCCCCACATTAGGTTGTAGTTCCCCCACATTAGGTAGGCAGTGGCCCCCCACAGACATTCAGCCTTCAGCCATATACAGTGTATGGCTGGAGGCTGTATGTCTGTGTACTGCCCCACTTCAGTGCTACGTCCACCGCTCCTCCAGTCAGGAGTCATGATCAACTGCTATGGCCTATAGGCCATAGCAGTAGTTCCCGGGACCGGAGGAGCGGTGGTCGGAGCACCGAAGATGACGTGCTGCTGGTAACTTACCCCGCGAGCGTCCTCCTCCTAGCTGCTCCGCTCTGTTCTGTTTCTATGGTTGTACGCACGGGATGTCAGTGATGTCCCTGCGTGCGCTACCTCCCCGCAGCCCCTGCATTATTAAAGTTAACGTGGGGCTGCAGAAAGGTAACCGGGACATCCTTGTGTCCTGAAAAGATCTTTCGGGACATAGGCATGTCCCGAATGTGACGGGGGTAATTAATCTGGGGGGGGGGGAGGGGGTTGGAGCAATTGCCCCGTTGTACCCCCCCGTGGATCCGCCACTGGGAGCCACATAGATGTGCACCATCTGTGCCATCACTGAATGTCAAGAAAATGGTACAGAGGCACTGTCGGGATATTTGTACTGATCAAATAAGAAATATGAAATGAGGGGTACAAGATAGTAGGCCCTAGTGTCGAAGATATTCCCCAACAGCACTGCATCCACTCCTCTTTCCTCTCGGCCTTTACTGATTGACATAGAGGACTTGGTTCTTGAAGCCAATCCCTGTACATCAATCAGTCAAGGGGGGGGGGGGGAGAATAAGAGGTGCAGGGCCAACGTTAAGGGGGGGGGGGGGCAACCTTATCACCATACCTTAGGATAAAACATGCCAGCTGTAATTTGTAGGCTAAAATGACCCAATGGGGGACATATTCAAAAACCGTTTTAATGTATGTTACAGTAATTTTAACCACTCCCCTTTTGTTCTCATCATATTTTCACAGCTCACTTGTGTTGCTTTAAAAATATGTGAGATTTTGGATTTGCGCAACCTATTTATGTTTCACGACAAAATAAAAACATTTTGCACCAATGACAAATCCACAAAAAATTCTGCTAGGAAAATGCAACTCAGGTAAGGAGATGGTGAAATGGTTAAAGAAGATTAATATGCCATTCCACCCCGCTATTTTATTTTCCCCTCCCCCCTAATTTCAAAGGAGTTTACATTAAAAAAAAAAGGAGCAAAAGTTTACAATGAGGTTTACCGATCAATGACGGGGGGGGGGGGGGGGGGGAGAGGAATAAAGTGGCACAGTGGTTGATGAAGGGGAAATGAAATGGCACAGGTGAAAAAGGGGAGGGATGAAATGGCACAGGGGGTGATGGAGGGGGGTTAAATGGCATAGGGGGAGAAATAGCATAGGGGTGGATGAAATGGCACAGGAGGGGTAGCAACCACATTTGTAATGCTGATACTGGTATCACGTTGTGCGTCATAGGACACGCAGCGTGATACATGCTATTGTCAGTACGGCAGGGAAGGTGTCACCAAACTATGAATGCCTAAAAAGGGTGTCACCAACAAGACCGATTTTGAAAGCTCTGCCCTAAATCTTAGATTTGGACCCTATAATACTTTTGTGTTTTGGCCTTAGATGCATTTCTTATCATTGAGATTTCAGGCCGTAATCACATGGTTTGTGATCAGTAACTGAGCGCTGTGTATTCTATATGACAGAACAGAGGAGACCAGGTGAACGTTCTCTGTAGGTGCTCCTCAAGTGGTCACCATCCGGTTTTGTTGCTTCTTTGTTTGTGATTGTGGTTTTTCTATTAATGACAATTGCAACTATGTTTTTGTGTTTTTCTAATACAGAACAACCCCTTTAAGTTTTAGTTCCCCTTTCTGATATACTCAGAGTCAGGAGGCCACTATATAATTTAGACAATAGGCCGACACTGCTGACGTCGGTGGGTCAGCCACTGTTACAACCAGCACTCCGGCCAGACATGCTAGCCGCGAGCACTCTCCTGCCCTGTCCTCCTCTGCCAGCGGTGCTGCAGTTCGCATCGTGCGACATGCTCGCATGCGAATGGCAGGCCGTTACTCATCTCCTGCTTCCTCCGCTGTTCCAGGTCGCCGGCGTGTGTATAACCGCCCTCCAGGGCGCGCGCCGGCTCCCTGCGATTTAAAGGGCCAGTACTCCCTTAATTGGTTACTGCTGCTCGCTGACACTATAAGCTTCAGCACTTCCTGTTTCCCCTTGCTGGATCTTTGTGCCTTGCTGCCTGAGAGAAAGCGTACCTTCTATGTGTTCTTCTATTCCGTGTACCAGTTACTTCAGCTCCGTTCCCTGACCACGCTCCAGTGCCGCCTGTCCTGACCTCCAGCCTGTCCCTGACTACAAGTATGCGACATCCTTCTTGTACCTCGTAACACCTCAGCAGCCTGTGTGGACAAGTCGTATCAGGGGTAGCGACCTGGGTGCCGCGTGCCGCTGCAAGTCCATCACTCTTAGCGGCGGGCTCTGGTGAAAACCAGTGGCACCTTAGACTCCGCTCCCTGGTACGGCCCACATCATCATCCACACAGGTTCAGCGGATCCACTTCACCACTGCCGTTACAGCCACTTTTGTCTAAAGTCTATAGACAACTTTACAAATTCCATGCAAAACCTCCTTACTAAATCAAGGGGAGCTCCAGGGTAGGCCCCACTGCTTTGTCTGCTTCTCAAGGTTTTTGCATGTGTGCACATTCCCTAATCCTGGTTCTTTACCTGTATAAACATGAGTTTTCCTGTAAAATTAGACAGATGAAGTCACAACATGGATTTGTACCGCAGGAGCGCACACAATGCTGTTATTATGTCACTGACCCTTAACGTCTGTGCACATTTATCATGGCCACAACATAATAGCAGTCTGGCTGTAAGTCTGCTCCATACATATGCAGTGTGGATACTATGAGGGTTAGACTCATCCATTTATAGAGGGTGGTGGATACATTGATAGTAAACCTCCGCTACATATAGGATAGGGTGCAATAGGTATATTGTTGTTCAGATTGATCAATATTTAGGGGTGAAGGGTACATTGAGGATTAGCCTCCTACATATATAGCGGCGGTAGATACATTGATGTTTAGCCTCCTACATACATAGAGGATGGTGGATACAATGATGGTTAGCCTCTTACATATATAGGGGATGGGGGATACCTTGATGGTTAGCCTCTTACATATTTAGGGGATGGGGAATTCATTGATGGTTAGCCTCCTACATATATAGGGGTCTGGTGGATACATTGATGATTAGCCTCCAGCATATATAGGAGGGGGGGGGGGTGTATACATTGTTAATTAACCTCTTACATATATGGGGGGATACTTTGATGGTTAGCCTACTATATGTATAGGGGATGGTGGATACATTGATGATTAGCCTCCCACTTATATAGGGGGTGGTGGATACATTGTTGATTGACCCATTACATATATAGGGGTGGTGGATTGTTTGATTGTTAGCATTCTACATATACAGGGGGGTTGGATGCATTAATGATTAGCCTCTTACATATATAGAGTGGTGGTGAATACTTAGATGATTAGCCTCCTACATATATAGGGAGAAGGTGGATACATTGAAAGTTTCTTTCTTGTTAAATCAAATATTCAGAACAATGTAGTCACTGATTCGTGCTGTCAGATTTTCTGGTGTCCCAAGAAGGTCTTATATCCATACTTTTCCTATATCAGGGCACCGCTGTATTTCTTGAGTTTCTGCCCCTGCATTCTTCACCATAATGGCCTGATAATATAATCACTAGAGTAATGCTGATGATCCAGGGGTCACTACTGGAATCTTCTACTGAGGTCGGACATTTCCAGCCCTTCATTGCTTACATTATGATCAGCTAGCTCAGGGAGTTGCAGTATTTAGGATTCATGGCCCGTTCATACAGACCATTTCTCTATTCTGGTTCATGGTAATGTTACCTAGTGGTGGACCCGCTTATACCACGTCTGTTTTCTGTAGTACGGCATAAGTGGACAACCCCTTTAGAAGAAGGATTCTCCATTGATAACTGATCAAACCTTGTCCTGCTGCTGAGACCCCCAGCTCCACCACAAAAACACAGAAAGCTTTCCATGGGACTAATAGAGATTAATGGGTGTTCATGCTAGACATGAATATGTCAGGTTCTCCGGAGTAAAGGATGTTCTTTGTGGCTGCTCTTTACTCCCGCGAATAAATGAAGATCTTGGATGGGGCATTTCATCTCTTCAGTCATTTTAGCAGATTAAACATCTTGGGGCAACTTTATATCTACTTAAAGCGTTTATCCAAGAATAGAAAAACAGAGCTAATTTCTTTCAAAAACCACTCCCCGTCTGTCTCCAGGTTGGGTGTGGTTCTGCAGCTCAGTTCCATTGAAGTGAATGGAGCCAAGATGTATTACCACACCCAACCTGGAAACAAAGGTGGAGCTGATTTTGAAAAAAATTAGATCTGTTTCTCTTTTCCTGGATAACCCATTTAATGCATCTGCCCAAGTATCCAATGTTACCATGGCAGTATAGCTTTCACCCATGCTTTGAGTCCCCATTGGGTCATGGCCAGCATGGTGTTTCCTTTAAAAGTGTTATTATGATTCAAAAACTATGCCTCTTAGATAAACAGTATTATATCTATGAGAAAAAGAAAACAGAGCTTCCCATAGGGCAATATATCCTGATCAAAGGGATGGGTAAGGAGAGAAACAGGGAGACCCTTCACAGGTCTACACAATTTGTTAAGTTGTGTAATAGACACAACTGCTGTACGGGCATAGAAAATATCCGTGGAGGTCTCCAAACCAATAGCAGTGCTGTAGTACAATGGAAGAAAAAAACAAAAATGTGCATATAACAAAAATTTCTTTATTAACCAAACATAACACGTTTTGAGGCTTAGGAGCCTCTTCGTCAGATGTGCTGGCGTGTACACGCCAGCACATCTGACGAACAGGCTTCTAAGCCTCGAAACATGTTATATTTTCCTTCCACTGTACTCTCAGATAAACAGCGTCACACCTGTCCACAGACATATTTACCACACAATTCAGATATATACAAAGGTTCTTTATGTATGCAAAATACCAACCACAAAAACATTGTTTGGGGGATGAAGCCATCCCTGCTTGATACATGTTATGTGGTTGGTCTTATGGTGCTCTTAGGCTTCTGAGTCTTTTTAGCCTTATTTTTCATACTTCTTCTCCATGCTTTCTGACATATTTATTATTATTATTGCAATACAGTTTGACTATTGTCCTTACCTTTGTATGGATTATTTCAAAGTTCTTTCTTTCTGTACATGTAACATATGATGGTGCTTACTTGCATACATTTTGTGCATTGTAGTCACCAGGTTTCCCAATACTTTCTTCTACCTTCTGATTATACTTAGATCTTACTACTGCATGATTTTTGGTTATTTTTTTTAGTCCTATTTATATCAGTGGGGCTGATTTATGATACCAGATACCACTCAAGGAAGGAAATAAAGCAGACGTGTTGCCCTAATCCTGTCCAACCCTTTTTAACAATGAGTTTGGACTCTTCCAGCTGCTGGACTCTATAGGATGTCTGTGTCTGCTATCTCATAGGTAGAGTTTGTATGTTTTCTCATGGTCATATTAACATGGGATAGGCTGAGAGTCTGACCCAGAACCCCTCTAGATCAGCTGATTTGAAGGGGCTGCAGCGATCGCACCAGTGCTGTGACCTCTTTATTGATTACAAGAAACAGCTCCATACATCCAGTAGTGGCTGTAGCTGGTATTGCAGCTTGTCCCACTGAGGTAAAAAGGACGAGCTGCAACACCAGGTATAGGTACTACCAAATGCACAGAGCTGTGCCGGCTAGGAATTGAGGAGCTGATCCTCGGGGTGCCAGGAGACGGACTATTACCGATTGAATATTATTGGCCTACAGCATATTAAAGATAGGTCATGAATATTAAAGTCTTGGAAAACTGCTTTAAAGTGTTACGGTCCCTCACTGATCACTAGAACATCAAACAATTTACATGGCTCAATCAATTGCAGGCCGAGCTACCCCTGGATCGAAGCTTAGTCCTAGGGAAACAGAGTTAGAACCCCCCCCCCAAAAATTGAAATGAGACTACCCCTCACTGTCTTACTAAAAGCGGCCTCCATTCCTCAGGTGCCTCATCTTATCCTTACAAAACCTAAAAGGTAGTAAAGTGCCTAAAACAACCAAATAACATAAGGGGCTCTAGTCAAAATCACATGTGTCCAACATGTTTCTCCACCCAGGATCGTTAGGGAAACTTTAAAGGGGTACTCCACTGGAAAAAAAAATTTTTTTAAATCAACTGGTGCCAGAAAGTTAAAGGGGTACTCCGCCCCTGGCAACTTATCCCCTATCCAAAGGATAGGGGGTTAGATGTTAGATCGCCACGGTCCCGCTGCTGGGGACCCCGGGGATTGCCGCTGCGGCACCCCGCCATCATTACTGCACAGAGCGAGTTCGCTCTGTGCGTAATGACGGGCGATACAGGGGCCGGAGCAGCGTGACGTCATGGCTCCGCCCCTCATGACATCACGGCCCGTCCCCTTAATGCAAGTCTATGGCAGGGGGCGTGATGACCGCCACGCCCCCTCCCATAGACTTGTATGGACGGGGCGGGCCGTGACGTCACGAAGGGCAGAGCCGTGACGTAACGATGCTCCGGCCCCTGTATTGCCCGAGCGATCTCGCTCTGCGCAGTAATGATAGCGGGGTGCTGCAGTGGCAATCCCCGGGGTCCCCAGCAGTGGGACCCCGGCGATCTGACATCTTATCCCCTATCCTTTGGATAGGGGATAAGATGTTTAGGGGCGGAGTACCCCTTTAAACAGATTTCTAAATTATTTCTATTTAAAAATCTTAATCCTTCCAGTACTTATCAGCTGTTGCATGCTCCACAGGAAGTTCTTTTCTTTTTGAATTTCCTTTCTGTTTGACCACAGTGCTCTCTGCTGAAACCTCTGTCAATTTTAGGAACTGTCCAGAGTAGGAGCAAATCCCCATAGCAAACCTATCCTGCACTGGACAGTTCCTGACATGGACAGAGGTGTCAGCAGAGAGCATTGTGGTCAGACAGAAATGATATTCAAAAAGAAAATAACTTCCTGTGGAACATACAGCAGCTGATCAGTACTGGAAGGATTAACATTTTTAAATAGAAGTAATTTACAAATATGTTTAACTTTCTGGCACCAGTTGATTTAAAAAAAATAAAAAAAAATTTCCAGGGGAGTAACACTTTAAGAGGGGATGTTTACTCAACAAAAGGCAGAGTATTCCAGTGACTGGTGGAATCTCAGCACCCAGACCCCGAACAATGAAAATATTTTAAATGGGCACTGTCAGATACAAAAACTTTTGATATGTTGTAAAGCATGTATAACCAATAGGTTTTGCAATTGCTTTCCTTAGAACATTTTCAGTATTTCTTACTGAAAAAGTCAGTCAAATAACTGCCCCCCGGCCTGCTTGGACATATACTAGTCCTGCTGTGTCCATGCATCATCACCTATGTCATGGACACACTTCCTTGATTGACAGCTGTGAGCGCAGGGCTCAGAGCTGGAGGAAAAATCCTCCCACTGTCAGCTTGTGTCCCGCTACTGTCAGTGAGGACATGCTGGGAGTTGTAGTTTTGCTAATGCTAGGGGAGATGTGAGCAGACAGCATACTGAGGGAGGGGGCGGAGACCTGCACAGTGAGGCCACGCCCCTCCCTTTGAGAGGAATTCAGAAAAGTGAGGTAAATTAAAAGTCTAATAGAAAAATAAATAAAGGTGCTAGAAACATAAAAATTAGATGCACATGGTCAGGATAAGGTACTGAGTGATATATATAAAAAAAATTGTTGGATCTGACGGGTACACTTAAAATCTTTCTATGACCTGTGTGAAAATTACTGAGCGCAACTGTATCCAGCCTCAGACAGTGAATAGCGAAATGGCACTGTGTGCTATGTCAGTTGCAGATGCTACGATCTGCAGCTACGAAAAGTCGAGTGTCACCGTGCGCAGATGGGCCCCCAACTTCAAAGCCTGGTGGGGAGCGAGGGAGGTACGTAAATGCTTTTTTTTTTATTTTAATTTTTTTTTAAGTTTTATTTGCATGCCTGGACACATAGGTTAAAAAACAGTTTTGACTGGATAACTACTTTAAAGGGGTACTCCGCCCCTAGACATCTTATCCCCTATCCAAAGGATAGGGGATAAGATGTCAGATCGGCGGGGTCCTGCTGCTGGGGACCCCGGGGATCGCTGCTGCAGCACCCCCCTATCATTACTGAGCAGAGCGAGATCGCTCTGCACGTAATGACGGGCAATACAGGGGCCGGAGCATCGTTACGTCACGACTGCGCCCCTCGTGATGTCACGGCCCGCCCCCGTCAATACAAGTCTATGGGAGGGGGCTTGGCGGTCGTCACGCCCCCTGCCATAGACTTGCATTAAGGTGACGGGCCGTGATGTCATGAGGGGCGGAGCCATGACGTCACGCTGCTCCGACCCCTGTATCGCCCGTCATTACGCACAGAGCGAACTCGCTCTGTGCAGTAATTATGGCGAGGTGCCGCAGCGGCGATCCCCGGGGTCCCCAGCAGCGGGACCGCGGCGATCTAACATCTTATCCCCTATCCTTTGGATAGGGGATAAGATGCCAGGGGCGGAGTACCCCTTTAAGGGTGTGTATATCTTCGATTGCTCATGAAGAGGTTTTTGGAGTCCATAAAGAAAGCCTAGCTCTCTATGGAGATAAACATAGTCATATGATGAGATCAATACTTTCATGTCCTACCATTGACTTGTGGATTTCCTAGTTCGCTCCTTGCCCCAGGCTGTTGAGTTAATGGTGCACAGGACAAGTCATAATACAGAAAAGGTACTGCCAAAAACACTAAATATAGGTAAGAAAGCCAACAAATAAGAATACAAATAATGATGACCATAAAAGTTGTAGAACTTGTCTGGTGCGGTGGGTCCTTACAGATCATTATCTTATATTGCTGTAATATGCGTCCTCTTCATTACAAGATGTAATCTCTCCAGTCGAGCTACATTGTTCAGGTAATACCTGCATATACCAACACATTCTTCTCACTGTCAGGCTGTAGGTACCATGGTGTACCTCACCTCATACTTTGCTTGAATACATTCAAGTAAATAATGAGAAAAACTCCTTCCAAAAACTGCACCACATCTGTCTATGGATTTAAGTGAATAGGGCTGGACTGCAGTACCACACGCAACCTGCGCACAGGAGTGGTGCTGCTTTTGGAAGAAAGCAGCCATGGTTTTTCCTCCTGACAAAAACAAAAAAAAACTTTGAAAAAGCTCTTAATGCTATTTCACACCACTTATTCCTATAATAAGATACCGTATATACTCGAGTATAAGACGACCCGAATATAAGCCGAGGCCCCTAATTTCACCCCAAAATCCCAGGAAAAGTTATTGACTCGAGTATAAGCCTAGGGTGGGAAATACATCATCCCCCCTGTCATCATCCAGACCCTCATTATCATCACCCTGTCATCATCCCCCCTTCATCATCACCGCCTGTCATCATCCACCCTTCATCATCACCGCCTGTCATCATCCCCCCTTCATCATCACCGCCTGTCATCATCCACCCTTCATCATCACCGCCTGTCATCATCCCACACCCCCCCTTCATCATCCCCTTGTCATCATCCCACACCCCCCCTTCATCATCCCACACCCCCCCTTCATCATCCCCTTGTCATCATCCCCTTGTCATCATCCCACACCCCCCCTTCATCATCCCCTTGTCATCATCCCACACCCCCCCTTCATCATCCCACACCCCCCCTTCATCATCCCCTTGTCATCATCCCCTTGTCATCATCCCCTTGTCATCATCCCCTTGCCATCATCCTCTTGTGAACTATCCGCCCTCAGTGGTCTTCAACCTGCGGACCTCCAGAGGTTTCAAAACTACAACTCCCAGCAAGTCCGGGCAGCCATCGGCTGTCCGGGCTTGCTGGGAGTTGTAGTTTTGAAACCTCTGGAGGTCCGCAGGTTGAAGACCACTGCGGCCTTCGACATCATCCAGCCCCCTCTCACCCCCTTTAGTTCTGTACTCACCTCCGCTCGGCGCTGGTCCGGTGCTGCAGGACTGTCCGGTGGGGAGGTCGTCCGGTGGGATAGTGGTTCCGGGCTGCTATCTTCACCGGGGGCGCCTCTTCTCCGCACTTTGGGCCCGGAATAGAGGCGTTGCCTTGACGATGACGCAGAAGGACGTTGGTAATGAACGTACCTCTGCGTCGTCGTCAAGGCAACGTGACTATTCTGGGGCCGGGCCCGAAGCACGGAGAAGAGGCCCCCCGGTGAAGATAGCAGCCCGGAACCACTATCCCACCGGACGACCTCCCCACCGGACAGTCCTGCAGCACCGGACCAGCGCCGAGCGGAGGTGAGTACAGAACTAAAGGGGGTGAAAGGGGGGGCTGGATGATGTCGAAGGCCGCAGTGGTCTTCAACCTGCGGACCTCCAGAGGTTTCAAAACTACAACTCCCAGCAAGCCCGGACAGCCGATGGCTGCCCGGGCTTACTGGGAGTTGTAGTTTTGAAACCTCTGGAGGTCCGCAGGTTGAAGACCACTGAGGGCGGAGAGTTCACTCGAGTATAAGCTGAGGGGGGTGTTTTCAGCACGAAAAATCGTGCTGAAAAACTCGGCTTATACTCGAGTATATACGGTATTCATATCACATACAATTAAACTAACAATACACTTACATCAAAGATATTAAACATAAGCACATACCTTCTTGGTCCCTAATGCCACCACATACCGGAGGTATGCAAGTCTATGGTAGGGGGCGTGGTAGCTGTAACGCCTCCTCCCATAGACTTGCATTAAGGGGGCGTGGCTGTGAAGTCACGAGCCTCCGGTGCTGCACGCGACGCTCTAAACAAACGCTGGGTGCAGTGTCTAGGGGATAAGATGTTTAGGGGCGGAGTACCCCTTTAATGGGGACAGGGAGTGATTTTGCTGATTACAAGTTCTTTGCAGCACTATAGAATATGTTGGCACTATATAAATAAGGGAATTATTATTATTAACACTATTTACTCTTCCTATGCTAGCACCTTAGCATTATCATATATATTACAAGCACTCATGTAAATTTCAAAGCCAAAGAATCATAGGCCCTATTGTGTCGCCATATGGTGCATATATTACAACACTTAAAGGGGTACTCCCGTGGAAAACTTTTTTTTTTTTTTTTTTATCAACTGGTGCCAGAAAGTTAAACAGATTTGTAAATCACTTCTATTAAAAAAAATCTTAATCCTTCCAGTACTTATTAGCTGCTGAATACTACAGAGGAAATTCTTTTCTTTTTGGAACACAGAGCTCTCTGCTGACCTCATGAGCACAGTGCTCTCTGCTGACATCTCTGTCCATGTTAGGAACTGTCCAGAGCAGCATATGTTTGCTATTGGGATTTTCTCCTACTCTGGACAGTTCTTAAAATGGACAGAGATGTCAGCAGAGAGCACTGTGGTCATGATGTCAGCAGAGAGCTCTGTGTTCCAAAAAGAAAATAATTTCCTCTGTAGTATTCACCAGCTAATAAGTACTGGAAGGATTAAGATTTTTTAATAGAAGTAATTTACAAATCTGCTTAATTTTCTGGCACCAGTTGATTTTTATAACAAATGTTTTCCAGGGGAGTACCCCTTTAATGAACGAATGTTAGATGAGAAGAACCGTCCTTATCTACTATAAAATATCGCTGTTCCTGATGTAACTTTGAAGGTGAAATGAATGTAATGCAACACTGATCTGCAGCCCCCGATATGTAACTGACACAGGGCAGCAGGTGTTTCTTATATAAACCGAAATTGGGAAAAAAATACACTATAACGTCAAACCCACCTTCCGTCATCTGTGCACATCTCAAGATATCACTCATATGACTGTAAAAGAGGACATACATTCTGTATAGACGTCAAAAGAATGACGGGCTGAAAGTTGTCAACCTAAAGGGGCTGTACGGTTTAGAGAACTCTTTCAAATACTCTTAGGACCCATTCACACTATGAAATTCTGGTGGACACTGCTGAATTTCTGCCGCAGAAAATTCTACTGTGGAAATTCAAATTCTGGACTCTGCAGAAAGGATGGACAGAAATACATTGCCTTTAAAGGGGTACTCCGGCGCTTAGACATCTTATCCCCTAACCAAGGGATAGGGGATAAGATGCCTGATCGCGGGGGTCTCGACGCTGGGGACCCCCGTGATCTTGCACACCACACCCCATTAAAATCAGTCCGCGGAGTCTTCGGGTCTGATTACTGTCGATCACGGGGCCGGCGTTGTGACGTCAAGACTCCGCCCCATGTGACATCATGCTCCGCCCCCTCAATGCAAGCCTATGGGAGGGGGCGTGACTGCCGGGGTGCAGCGTGCAAGATCACGGGGTCCCCAGCGGCGGGACCCCCGCGATCAGGCATCTTATCCTCTATCCTTTGGATAGGGGATAAGATGTCTAAGCGCCGGAGTACCCCTTTAATGGAGATGGCGCTAGTCCAAGCGGTCCTAGCGCCAACTGATTCTGGTGACACCTGCTGCAAAAAGAATGTTCGTGTGGACTTTCTCCGGACGGATGTTCCGCAGTGTAAATGGACCTTAAAGGGGTACTCCGCTGCTCAGCGTTTTGAACAAACTGTTCTAAACGCTGGAGCCGGCGCCGGGAGCTTGTGACGTCATAGTCACACCCCGCCCCCTCCCATAGACTTGCATTGAGGGTGTGATGTTATAAGGGGGTGGGGCTATGATGTCACGAGCTCCAGGCGTCGGCTCCAGCATTTGGAACAGTTTGTTCCAAACGCTGAGCAGTGGAGTATATTTTGCTGCAGATTTTTTGGTTGTTGATTTTCTACTGGTTAGTCAATGATAAAGCAGAAAATCTGCAAGTGTATACGTACTTTCAGAGAACAATTTACACTACAAAATATCCGCCCAGAGAAATTTCGGGGGGACAGCAGGTGCTGCTGAAATTAATAGGCGCCAAGGTCCAAAGTCTTTGGGCGGATTCTGGAGCTTGAGTTAATTTCATCTTGGAAATTCAGCAGTGTGCACAGTGCAACAGAATCCCATTGAAGACAAAGGGAGGCTGCTGCTTGGCCCTAAGGCTATGTTCACATGGGCAATGTCAGCAGGGAAAATCTCCATGTGAATATTTCCCCTGACAGCGGAGTGCTGGCATAACATGCCAGCGCTAGATCCTCTCAGGAATGTGGCGTCTCATACATGGCATCGCATTCCGGGCGGAGACATGTCTATTCTTTTGGCAGACACCAGAATCTGATGTTTCTAGCGCAGAAATTCTGCTATGTGAACAGCGCAGCAGAATCTCATTGAAATCAATGGGAATCTGCTGCTGTGGAATCTCCATGCAGGATTCCGCACGGACATTCCTTTGTGTGAACATAGCCTGAGGCTCTATGCACACTATGGAACTATGGAATTTCCCAAGATCCTAAGGGTGGCTGGCACACTGCATTCCGCTATGTAATCTACTGAAAGAATGAACATGGGTGAATTTTAGTGTCAGAAAGCTCAGATTAAATTCTGTAGGGTGCGCAATGCAGCGGAATCCCATTGACATAATTGAGACTCTGCTTCACTGGAATTTTCAAGCAGAATTTCTCAGCTCAAAAATTCCGTATGTTGGATTTCAAGCTGTGGATTCTATGCCTCAGATCTAATGATGCCGATTTTGGCTATTTATTTATATATTGTTTAAAACCACGGCATCAAATCCACAGCATGAAATCCGCAGTGGATTTAATGTGTGACAGTATCCTTAGAAAGGATAATAAAGTTAAAGGGGTTCTCTGGTGGAAAACTTTTTTTTTTTTTTTTTTTTATCAACTGGTGCCAGAAAGTTAAACAGATTTGTAAATTACTTCTATTAAAAAATCTTAATCCTTCCAGTACTTATTTGCTGCTGAATACTACAGAAGAAATTATTTTCTTTTTGGAACACAGAGCTCTCTGCTGACATAACGAGCACAGTGCTCTCTGCTGACATCTCTGTCCATTTTAGGAACTGTCCAGAGCAGCATATGTTTGCTTTCTGGATTTTCTCCTATTCTTCACAGTTCTTAAAGGACATGTCCGGTGCTCACTTTTCTTATTTTATCCATTCCGGGCTGCAAAATAAAAATAAAAAAACTTTATCTTACCTGCCTACGCTACCTCGGTGCTCTGGTACAGGTGTTGGGTCCCCGGGCTGTATTCTTCTTTCTTCCTGTTAGCCCGGCACGTCACACGGAGCTTCAGCCTATCACTGGCCGAGGCGGGACATCGCTGCGGCCGGTGATAGGCTGAAGCTCCATGTGACGTGCCGGGCTAACAGGAAGTAAGAAGACTACAGCCCGGGGACCCAACACCTGTACCGGAGCACCAGGGGAGCGTAGGCAGGTAAGAGAAAGTTTTTTTTATTTTTATTTTGCAGCCCGGAATGGATAAAATAAGAAAAGTGAGCATTGGACATCTCCTTTAAAATGGACAGGGGTGTCAGCAGAGAGCACTGTGCTCGTGATATCAGCAGAGAGCTTTGCATTCCAAAAAGAAAATCATTTCCTATGTAGTATTCAGCAGCTAATAAGTACTGGAAGGATTAAGATTTTTTAATAGAAATAATTTACAAATCTGTTTAACTTTCTGGCAGCAGTTGATTTAAAAAAAAAAAGTTTTCCACCGGAGTACCCCTTTAATAGTAGTAAGGGGTGTTCTATTTGGCACCCTAATCTCACAGCCTTATTGTAGTGGGGCTAAAAAGAGTGTCTCCCCTATGGTGGACCCCATTCACTTGAATGGAAGCTGCCTAATGCCTGATTTGACCTGTGGTGGCGCTGTAGGAGTTTTGAACATATAATATAGCTATGGCGGTCTTAGCAGTGAGTTGTAGTGTTGAGCGGTATAGGCCATATTCGAATTCACGATTTTTCACGAATATATGGACAAATATTCGTCATATATTTGCTAAATTCGGATGTTCGTAATATTTGCATTTTATTTTCGCATATTTGTAAATTTGCATATGCGAAAATGTGCATTTAAAAATTTGCATATGTGACGATTCGCATGTGCGAACATTAGCATATGCAAATCTTCGCATATGCGAAAATTCGCACGTCAGTCTCACACATTAGTATTACAGCCTTCTTTACACCACACAAGCTGGAAGTAGAGAGGGGTGATCACTGTGATGTGTACTGTGAAAAAAAAACCCAAATATTCGTAATTGTGAATATATAGTGCTATATTCACGAATATTCACAAATTAGCGAATATCCGATATTCGCGAATAAAATTGGCATTGCGAGTTGACTCCAGATCAGCTTATTGCCATGGGACCCTTTCAACAAATAAATGGGTTATCTAAAATGGCTAAATACTTGTCCATGGGCTGTAACTCATTTGAATGGGGCTCAGCTGTAATGTCAGATAAAGCTTATTAATAACGTGGCGCTGTTGCTGGAAAACAAAGAAATCACTTAAAAATATCTTCATTGAACAGGAGGAGGAGATGAATGACCGCAGTGCATCTCTATCTCCATTCATCTCAGGGCTTAGACATGTGATCCATACCCTATTTATGTACAGAAGATGATGGAGGATAACCCAGCAGTTCAGAAATTCAGCCCAGATACTGAATTCAGAAGATCCTCTTGCTCATGGGTCTTTTCCATCAAAACTATAAAAAGGTCCCAGCAAAAGTAGAACACAAAATCAGAGAAGTAACTTAACCCCTTAAGGACTCAGGGTTTTTCCGTTTTTGCACTTTCGTTTTTTCCTCCTTACCTTTAAAAAATCATAACCCTTTCAATTTTCCACCTAAAAATCCATATTATGGCTTATTTTTTGCGTCGCCAATTCTACTTTGCAGTGACATTAGTCATTTTACCCAAAAATGCACGGCAAAACGGAAAAAAAAATCATTGTCCGACAAAATCGAAAAAAAAAACGCCATTTTGTAACTTTTGGGGGCTTCCGTTTCTACGCAGTGCATATTTCGGTAAAAATTACACCTTATCATTATTCTGTAGGTCCATACGGTTAAAATGATCCCCTACTTATATAGGTTTGATTTTGTCGCACTTCTGGAAAAAATCAGAACTACATGCAGGAAAATTTATACGTTTAAAAATGTCATCTTCTGACCCCTATAACTTTTTTATTTTTCCACGTACGGGGCGGTATGAGGACTCATTATTTGCGCCGTGATCTGAAGTTTTTATTGGTATGATTTTTGTTTTGATCTGACTTTTTGATCACTTTTTATTCATTTTTTAATGTTATAAAAAGTTACCAAAATACGCTTTTTTGGACTTTGGAATTTTTTTGCGCGTACGCCATTGACCGTACGGCTTAATTAATGATATATTTTTATAGTTCGGACATTTACGCACGCGGCGATACCACATATGTTTATTTATTTTATTTTTTTACACTGTTTTATTTTTCTTATGGGAAAAGGGGGGTGATTCAAACTTTTATTAGGGAAGGGGTTAAATGACCTTTATTAACACTTTTTTTTAACTTTTTTTTGCAGTGTTATAGGTCCCATAGGGACCTATAACACTGCACACACTGATCTCTTATACTGATCATTGTTATCCCATAGGGACCTATAACACTGCACACACTGATCTCTCATCCTGATCACAGGCGTGTATTAACACGCCTGTGATCAGCATTATCGACGCTTGACTGCTCCTGCCTGGATCTCAGGCACGGAGCAGTCATTCGTCGATCGGACACCGAGGAGGCAGGTAAGAGCCCTCCCGGTGTCCGATCAGCTGTTCGGGACGCCGCGATTTCACCGCGGCGGTCCCGAACAGCCCGACTGAGCAGCCGGGATACTTTCAGTTTCACTTTAGAAGCGGCGGTCAGCTTTGACCGCCGCTTCTAAAGGGTTAATACCGCACATCGCCGCGATCGGCGATGTGTGGTATTAGCCGCGGGTCCCGGCCGTTGATTAGCGCCGGGACCCACGCGATATGATGCGGGATCGCGGCGCGATCCCGCTTCATATCGCGGGAGCCGGCGCAGGACGTAAATATACGTCCTGCGTCGTTAAGGGGTTAAAGGGGTACTCCGGTGAAAAACTTTTTACATTTTTTTTTTATTAAATCAACTGGTGCCAGAAAGTTGAACAGATTTGTAAATTACTTCTATTAAAAAATCTTATTCCTTCCAGTACTTATTAGCTGCTGAATACTACAGAGGAAATTCTTTTCTTTTTGAAACACAGAGCTCTCTGCTGACACCATGACCACAGCGCTCTTTGATGACACCTCTGTCCAGAGTAGGAGGAAATCCCCATAGCAAACATATGCTGCTCTGGACAGTTCTTAAAATAGACAGAGGTGTCAGCAGAGAGCACTGTGCTCGTGATGTCAGCAGAGAGCTCTGTGTTCCAAAAAAGAAAAGAATTTCCTCTGTAGTATTCAGCAGCTAATAAGTACTGGAAGGATTAAGATTTTTTTAATAGAAGTAATTTACAAATCTGTTTAACTTTCTGGCACCACTTGATAAAAAAAAAAAAAAAAGTTTTCCACCGGAGTACTGCTAGCTCCAGGACCCCATTGTAAAATCTATAACACGGTCCCATGAACAGGTGGGCAGTATGGTGGCTCAGCATAATTGTCTTGCAGCACAAGGGTCCATGGGAGGAAAGTGACCAGGAATAACATCTGCATGGAGTTTGTATGTTCTTCCAGTGTTTACATGGGTCGCCTTCAGGTTCTATGGTTTCCTTCCACATTCTTTAAAGGAGCCCCCAGACATCCGGTGCACGGAGCGAACTTTGCTCTGTGCCGGATGACTGGCAATGCTGGGCGGAGGCTCGTGATGTCACAGTCACGCCCCACTTGTGACGTCATGACCACGCCCCTCAATGCAAGTCTATGGGAGGGGGCATGGCGGATGTCATGCCCCTCCCTTAGACTTGCATTGAGGGGGGTGGTCATGACGTCAAGAGCCTCCGGCGCTGGGTACGTCCTGGGTCCCGGTCCTGCGATATAATGCGGGGTCACACGGTGACCCCGCATCATATCGCGGCGGGCCCGGCGTCATAGTGAAGCCGGGACCCGCCTCTAATAGCGCGCGGAACTAAAAACGAAAGTGAAAGTTGCCGGTTAGCTCAGGGAGCTGTTCGGGATCGCCGCTGTATAATTGCGGCATCCCGAACAGCTGTAGCACAGGAGGAAGGTCTCTTGCCTTCCTTCCTGAAGTCCGATCGCCGAAAACACTGATTGATCCATTCCTATGGAGATGGATCAATCAGTGTAAAAGATCAGTAAATGCAATGTTATAGCCCCCCCTATAGGAGCTATAATATTGCATAAGAAAAGTGTAAAAAAATCATTAACCCTTTCTATGATCCCTTCCCCTAATAAAAGTTTGACTCACCCGGCATTTCCAAGAATAAAAAAAAACAGTGTAAATAAAAATAAATATATGTGGTATCGCCGCGTGCGGAAATGTCCGAATTATAAAAATATATCACTTTTTAAACCGCACGTTCAATGGCGTACACGCAAAAAAATTCCAACGTCCAAAATAGCGCATTTTTGATCACTTTTTATACCACAAAAAAGTGAATAAAAAGTGATCAAAAAGTCTGATCAGAACAAAAATAGTACCGCTAAAAACTTCAGATCACAGCGCAAAAAATGAGTTCTTATAGCGCCCTGAATACAGAAAAATAAAAAGGTTATAGGGGTCAGAAGATAACCATTTTAAACGTATAAATTTTCCTGCATGTATTCATGATTTTTTTCTCAAGTGATACAAAATCAAACCTATCAAGTTGGCTATCATTTTAACCGTATGGACCTACAGAATAAAGATAAGGTGTCATTTTTGCCGAAAAATGTACTGCGTAAAAACGGAAGCCCCTAAAACTTACAAAATAGTGTTTTTTCATCAATTTTGTCACACATTGATTTTTTTCCCTGGTTCACTGTAGATTTTTGGGTAAAATGACTAATGTCATTACAAAGTAGAATTAGTGATGCAAAAAATAAGCCATCATATAGAATTTTAGGTGAAAATTTTAAAGAGTTATGATTTTTTAAAGTTAAGGAGGAAAAATTGAAAATGAAAAAACGGAAAAAGCCTGGGTCCTTAAAGGGTACCTCTCATCAAAAAAACTTTTTGATATATTATAGAATAATGTATGCAGAATAACTTTACATTTGCATGTTATTAAAAAATATGCTTCTTTCTATTTAATTTTCCACTTTGAAGAAATTACCACTAGGGGTCTCCCTACCAGTCCTGGCAGCAAGCATTTCAGACTCATGCTGGAGTCCTAAACACTACGAGTCTGCTTTGTTCACAAAGGAGAACACTCAGAGCTGCCAGCCTGCTTTGTTCACAGCCTGTTTGGCTGTGAACAAAGCAGGCTGGCAGCTCTGAGTGTTTAGGACTCCAGCATGAGTCAGAAATGCTTGCTGACAGGACTGATCGGGAAAAATACAATAGAAAGAAGCATATTTTTCATTAACATGCTATTGGAAAGTTATTCAACATTCATTAATCTAAAATATATCAAAAGTTTGTTTGATGAGAGGTACCCTTTAAGGGGTTAAACATACTGATAGGGTAATTGGCCTCCACCTAAATTGGTCCTTGTCTGGGTGGCAATAAGAGCCCTTTTAGATTAAATGCTTGCATGATGAGTGCCGGTCTAGCAGAGGCTTTTACACAACTCAATAATCGTCTGTTCAGGAATAATCACTGAATCATTGGTGCGGCCCTCCTCTTGCATCATTGGCCCTAAAAAAATCATTGTTGGTTGTCTGTAAACATGGAGTGTGCGGCCAACCAACAATGATTTTTAGGTCCACACATTCCCTGAGCCTTTTATACCTGTCAATAATTGTCCGGTTCAGCTGATAATTGACCCTTGAAGAAAGCTTTTACTCCTTTTAGAGGGGTTGTCCAATTTAGAAAAATATTTCATATAACCTATTATGAAACTCTAACTTAGATGGGTCCTCTGTTCAGGACTAAAGATCAGTAACCCTCTCTGGAGGATCTGTCTTGTCATGCCTTACACAAAAGACCAATTGATTTGAATGGACACTGCAGAATGCTTAAAGGGATACTCCACTGGAAAATATTTTTTTCTAAATCAACTGGTGCCATAAAGTTAAACAGATTTGTAAATTGCTTCTATTAAAACATCTGAATCCTTCCAGTACTTATCAGCTGCTGTATAATACAGAGGTTACAGAAGTTAGTCTCTTTTTGAATTTACTTTTTGCCTGACCACAGTGCTCTCTGCTGAGAGTTCTTAAAATGGACAGAGGTGTCAGCAGAGAGCACCGTGGTCAGACAGAAAGGAAATTCAAAAAGAAACTAACTTCCTCTGTATTATACAGCAGCTGAGAAGTACTGGAAAGATTAAGATTTTTTAATAGAAGTAATTTACAAATCTATTTAACTTTATGGCATCAGTTGATTTAGATTTTTTTTTTCCCAGTGGAGTACCCCTTTAAGCATTCTGCAGTGTCCATTCAAATCAATTGGTCTTCTGTGTAAGGCATGACAAGAGAGGTCCTCCAGAGAGGGTTACTGATCTTTACTCTGGCCAAAAGAATCCTGTGGAGCATACAGCATCTGATAAGTACTGTAAGGATTAAGATTTTTAAATAGAAGTTATTTACAAATCTGTTTAACTTTCTGGCACCAGTTGATTGGAAAAAAAAATTTTTCCAGTGAAATACCCCTTTAATTTTACCCCGTGGCACACAGGAAAAGTGAACACTTACTGCCAGGTTTACTGACCGGATTTGGTTGATCACTGGGGTCTCAGTAAAGTTGCCCATACACCCTAGACTTAAGTCCCTAAACCTGTCACATTTGGTGGAGGGAAGGGTTGGGTGTGTTGGATTTTCACCATCCAAACCTATTATTCTAGAAAGGATAAGCTGCTGCCAGAGCTGGTTGCGGCTTAACCCTCCCCATATAGAACGCATGAATGTTCGCCATGCTAAATGTTCATGTGTATGAGGAGGTCGAGAAAGATAACTGTCAGTCGATCGAATGTTTAGCCAACAGTTATTGCACATGTATGACCACTTTAAGTGGGCATTTTGTGAGCACTTATTGTCAAGGGATCCTTTCAACAAGCAATGAGGCAATAAATTGACAACCCCTACTGTGGTGCACCGCTGAATGGCAGGGCCACGGGTGTTGCGGTGAGAGTGGTGGGATCAGATGTTATTAACCCCGGGGGTTGGATGGTATTAACCCCTATGTGTTCATGACGCCAGTGTGGTTTTCGGGTTCAGGAACACCACGCACCCGGATTCTCCGCTATCCCACAGGCTAGTAGTGATTAAAGAGTCCACAACCAGTTGAGACTTTACTGAATAGAAGACAGGTGTAATTATCTTCACAGCTATGGCCAGAATTCCCAGAGAGGTGGCCAGGACCCAGAGGACCTCTCAGCTTGCTGGACCAATATTCTTGTAATAAACTTGACTTGTAATTAGACTGGACTTGACGAACTTCTGAGACAGCAGACATGGACTTGTAGACTTACTGGAGAGTTGTAGCTTGGTTGTACTCCAGATGCTGAACACTTGTCCTGAGAGCTCTGGTAGCTGCTTCAGCAAAGACTTGTTCTCAGTAGCAGGTGGTAGAGCTAAGAGAGCTAATTAAAGATGGCCGCCCCTTTACATAGTGGGGGGATGGACTAAAGCGCATTGGTCAAGCTGTGGGTCATAGGTTAAAGCTGGTGCTCTCTGGGAGTAAATGTTACAACAAATCACATAACTGCATGACATAACATGTGAAAAGATTACTCACAGGTCCTTGAGTCCTCCACAGGTCCTGTTTACCATCTAGACATAAGGATCCAGTCTATGCTCTTAAAGACACATACACCAAATTTAATAAATTAACAGAAGAACAAGAGGAGCCCCTGGAGGGGAGCCCCAGGTTACTGAGGGACTCAACCTGATAGGGCCTACAGGTAGTACAGGAACGTGTACCTGTACTGGGACATCACACTACAAGTTAAATTTTTTTAAGGAAAACCATCAGCCTGTTCACGCACACTAAACCCAAATACACTGGATTATAGTGTGGGTGAACAGGAGTCCAACGAGAGGTCACTTACTTAAATATGTCTAGTAGGTTCTGAGATATGTCCCCCAGAAGATCCTCTGTTGAATCAGGGGGCTGGGCTTTGCCAACTCGATTTACATAGTCATTGTTTGTGACTCCACATCCTAGTGAAGTTGAGTCACAAAGCCCCGCCCCATGCGAAGCCCTTCCCCCTGCGCAATTCACTATTCATGTAGCAGAGGATCTTCTGAGGGACATATCTTAAGACCTACTGGACATATTACAGTAAGTATCCGCTCGTTGGACTCCTGTTCTCCCACACTATAATCCAGTGCATTGGGTTTAGTTTGGGTGAACAGGCTGACAGTTTTCCTTTAAACATGTCAGAAACATCGCTGCATTAGACTCTTGGAAACATTTGTAGTGTCCCGGCACCGTATTTCCTACTGTGCCTTAGTTATTAGTCCCCAAAGTTAGAGTCCCTAGTACTGTCGGGGTTCGCTTCCCTAATTAACCCCTAGTCACCCCTTAGTAACTTGATATTTATAAATATTATCTATATAAATATATGTATGTGGTGTTACTCACTTGTTTTAGCATCGCAGGACCTGCAGGTCATGTGACCCGGTTCACAGAACTCTATGGTTTGCTAAAGGACCTTTGGTGGTTCTAGTCAGGTGATCACCCACAATCCATTGTAACGGTGAGTGACAGCTGATATGGACCAATCCAAAACGGCCAGCCCCTGCCCATATAAGGGAGCTGCGCCATTTTGTCTCTCTCTTGGGTTGCTGACTCTGGACGAGGTAGGACCTCTGCAGCTTTCAAGACAATTACTAGGCCAAAGCCTTGCGGCCTAGGCCTACGCTAGAGACGGATAGTTCTTACAATTCCCCGCTATCTCCGCAAGATCTCTGGACGTAATCCAACCCCTGAATCCAACGGATCTATGCAAAAACAATCCTCCTAATCTTAAGAGAACTTTCCGGTCCTAAGCAACCGTCAGTCACTGCTGTGCAGTCTATATAGACTCTGTTATCTGGACTGTTACCGATACTGCATGTACAGAAAATCTTCAGTAAAGTTCCTGCAAGTTTTAAGTTCAGCACTGCTGTGGACAATCCATTTATTCTACTCTCACCTATCGCTCTTGGGAAGGGTGGCGATAGGCCCAGCATCACTACAGAGTTTTAACCCTCACCCTGGTGTCACGAGTGACAAGGGTTAAATTAACCCCTCATATACTACAGCAACACCCCAACTACCCTACAACCCCACCAGGCTATCATACATTGCTTTTTGGGGACAATATTTTTGTTAGGTGTTGTATGATGGCACAAAGAGTGTCAAAACGCAGCAGAGGGTCTGTGAGAACTGTGTTCAACAAACGGTATTTTAAAGTCTGTTGAACACAGTTAACACATGCTTATGACTAAAGGGTAACCCCCCAAAACTCATCTAGCCTGTCTTGTCTTATTTGTGAAGTGTATACCTCACTGTTTCTAATGGATTTGTGATAAAGTATTAAGCTTTAATGGACTATTGGAGCACTGGATTTGTATTCTTCATTTCATTTACAGATATGGTTGGATAAAAATGTACATTGAAAATGCAAAAAAATTATCAAATTCTAATTTATCAAGCCATAGAAAAGCCGAAAAATATGTATCTTAGTGCATACAGTGGCTGTCCTATGAATAAGAACTGTAATAAGTTCAAAAGACGGTGGCATTTCATTTGCGTCTTTATAGTCTATTTGTGCACAGTATTTTAACTATGAAGAAATAACTTTTTTAAGTTTTATCCATTCGGAGCTGGGGACCACTTCTCTCTTTCTTCTTAAAAAAGCGAAGCCATGGGAATCTTTTTCTGGATCCAAAACCACAGCCATAGTGCCGACTGGTATGTGTCATTTACGTACATACAGATGTGTGATCTACTAGCTTATTTTCCCATAGTCATCTGACCTTCCAAAATGCTTTACATAGGTAAGAGGAAACAGAATTCCAACAGCAATTTAAGATTTGAATGGAAAAGTATTTCCAATATTGTTTAAAGGGGTACTCCGCCCCTAGACATCTTATCCCCTATCCAAAGGATAGGGAATAAGATGTCAGATCGCCGCGGTCCCGCTGCTGGGGAGCCCCGGGATCCCCGCTGCGGCACTGCGCTCTCATTACAGCACAGAGCGAGTTCGCTCTGTGCGTAATGACGGGCGAGACGGGGGACGGAGCAGCGTGATGTCATGGCTCCGCCCCTCTTGACATCACGGCCCGTCCCCTTAATGCAAGTCTATGGGAGGGGGCGTGACGACCGCTGCGCCCCATCCCATAGACTTGTATTGAAAGGGGCGGGCCGTGACGTCACGAGGGGCGGAGCCGTGACGTAACAATGCTCCGGCCCCTGTACTGCCCGTCATTACGCACAGAGCGAACTCGCTCTGTGCTGTAATGATATCGCAGTGCCGCAGCGGGGATCCCGGGGCTCCCCAGCAGCAGGACCCCAGCGATCTGACATCTTATCCCCTATCCTTTGGATAGGGTATAAGATGTCTAGGGGCAGAGTACCCCTTTAATATCCTATGTATCATTTATGTAAAAATCTTGGTGTTTTCCTTTAATGACAAACTACTTCTTTGATGGTAATTTTGACATGTTAGAATAACATCTTGACTCGTCTCAAGACATATAGTCTGAACTCACTTCAACTGTGTAGCCAAATAATTAAAACAAGGAGACAACAGATAGAATCTTCAAGGGCACTTCCATATCCTAAATAGTGTGTTAGAAGATGACGATTACAATAAGCCTTCCACCTGGTGGACAATCCTTCTCTGTACGGCTTATCCTCCCTCCTTTCATGCCTTGAAGAAGTCGTCTGTCATTATGGCAAGAGACTTTAATCATCACCAGACAAATTAGCCGCCACAATCATTCATTACTAAAGAACATTCTAAAAAATCTGCTCCACAAACACTACATGCTGTGTACTCCAGACCTTTAGAAAGTCCCCACAAAAATTTCCGCGTCTCCTGTTAAACTCCACTAGTTGACTTTTTTTTCGTTTAAGTAACGTCATTTGTGTATACTCCATTTCCTTCTTTTTATAGAGTTAAAAAATTTGTTGTCAAAATGGATAGTCATTTTCTTATCCTTTCAGATATGGAATTTACGTGCAATTCAGGTTTCCACAAATGTCTCAGCAATAATCCTTACATTCAGATAAATGTAGTAAAAACCAAAATACTAGAAGTGTGTCACCTCCAGGAAATACAGGGATCAAAGTCTTTTTATAATTGTCCTTTTGACATAGCCGTACGAGGGTTTATTTTTATTTTAGCGTTTATATTGTATAATTGGTTATTAGGGTTTAATGGACTAATTGACTAATTTGATTGAATATTAAGCATATATGGACTATTCATCTCATTTTAAAATATAGTGTGAAAATACAATTTTTTTTAAATCAATTTCTAATTTCTCAAGCCACAGAAAGCTAAAAAATAAATAAATAAATAAACAAGAGTCCATACACTGGCTATACCATGAATAAGAACTGTAATATGGTCGAAACACGTCGGCATTCCCTTCAACTTTTATTAATTTGTTACAAGGATTTTTGTTTGTCATTGCAATTATGGCAATACCACATTTAGTTTTTATAATACACACATATATACATATATATGCATATATATATATATATATATATATATATATATTTTTTTTTTTTTTTTTTTGGTGTCTGACTACTTTTCCACAGTAAAAGTACATTTTACAGAGAAATCAATTTGTTGCACATTCTGAGAACCATAACTTTTTCCCATGAATGTAGCTTTATATGGATTAAGCCTGAAACATTCTACACATGAAGCTGCATATAATACGTTGAAGAGAGAACATTGGCGCTATATAAAAACGTATAAAATGTTTCTTACTCACTTTTTAAGGTTGCTTGACAATGCATCTATCAGAACAGTTGATAGGTTAGTGCTATTATATCATACTCAACGGAATGTGTCCAAGGTCACATTTTTTGGGTGGTGGTCGTCCATCTGGTTTTCCGTCTAGAGGAATTGAGTGGAGGAAAAAACGAAAGTAATGTGCAAACCTTTCTTTTATGCTTAAATATGATCACTTAAAGTTATAAGCCCAACTCCAGAGGCTGCACCACTGAGAGATCCTGAGGACAAAATGTCTTCTTCTTACATCATGGTCTTATGAAGTTGCTGAATGAATCCAAATCTATTGCATCCAAGAACACAGCAACTTCTTACCTGCCGTTTATTGTATTCATTGCTATTTTTGATGTCTTTCACACTATAAAAATACTTCCGTCATGAACGACCGTTATAAAAAGCCTGGAAATCGGCAGTTATACGGCCGGTACAAAATCACTAACGGCCGTTAGAAAATCCCATTATAGTCTATGGGATTTTTCTAATAGTCGTTTTAACCCGTTATTGCCAGTTAATAAAGGGGTACTCCGGCGTTAAGAAATCTTATAAGATGCCTGATCGCGGGGGTCCTGCAGCTGGGGACCCCCGTGATGTTTAACGCAGCACCCCGTTACCATCAGCCCCCGGAGCATGTTCGCCCTGGGTCTGATGACTGCCGATCATCGGGACGGAGTATTGTGACATCACGGCTCCGCCCCTGTGTGACATCGTGCTACGCCCCCTCAATTTAAGCCTATGGGAGGGGCGTGACACAGGGGCGGAGCCGGGACCCCTGTGATCAGGCATCTTATCCCCTATCCTTTGGATAGGGGATAAGATGTCTAAGCACCGGAGTACCCCTTTAATAACGGACGTTATTTTGTAATGGGAGAATTAATGCATGCAATTCTCCCGTTCATTCGCCCGTCACAAAATTACGGCAGTTACTAATAACGAGCGATAAAGGGTTAAAACGGCTATTAGAAAAATCCCATAGACTATAATGGGATTTTCTAATGGCCGTTAGTGATTTTGTACCAGCCGTATAACTGCCGGTTTACAGGCTTTTTATAACGGTCGTTCATAACGGAAGTATTTTTATAGTGTGAAAGCCCCCTAAGATTTACAACAATACTCCTGTCAAAAATCTAGGACATGTGCTCAGTGGAATCTCTCAGTAGTGCAGCCTTAGGATTTGGGCCTGCAACTTCATATCTCAGCAGAGATGTAAAACAATAGAAGACGTTTTTATCCTTTTTGTTTTTAATATCGGATATGTCTCTTTTAAAGTACGTAGTAAACATACATAGGTATCAATTGGGGGTGGTCTTCTTAAAGAGGGGATCATATGGAGAGCTTTAAAGATTTCTTTCTTAAGAAGTATAACAAGTAGAAGGAAGGAGAATAGGTGACTACTGTGGACTATCTGTATCTGCCCTAATGTGACCACTATGATGAAAGATATGATTATCTCAGCTACTGTTGTTAAAAGACGACACAGATCATTGTGTTTCTTACAACGATCTTCAAAGATATTCACTGCACTATTGTATTATCTCACATTTCTATCTGCATGTGATCTTTTCTCTCAATATTTATAGCAATGGCCAAGATTTCTTTATGGCTTTACTTCCAAAATGTTGCAGATCCTCCTCCTGAAGAAGAATGAACAATGGATTTCACCACTCCCCTACTGCGATCTCCTGAACGGGGCCCCCGCAGTCTGCTGGAAGTGGCCCTTCCGACCCCTGCAGGAAGCTGCAACCGACACACCCTCTTCATGTAGCTCTATGGGATACATGGAGGGGGCGTGTCGGCCACCGCTCTGTGCGGGGGGCCGGCACGCCCCTTTCCAGCAGACTGCTGGGGTCCTGTTCAGGAGATCGTGGGGGTCCCAGCAGTCCTTTGGATAGGGGATAAGTTATGTTTTACTACAGAACGCTTTTAAGAACACATCTGCATGTCCAAGTCTATCTCCAATGGGTTCAAGGACGACCTTGTCACAGAGAGAAATTTTGCTGTAATAACCAGGGGTGTACAAAGAATAGTACATACCCTATAACTAAATCAAGATGGAGCCATCCCACTTGTCACGAGTTTGACTACCCCCCCCCCCCCCACAAAGCTTGGGTTACATGGTTTAGGCCAGGGGTCAAGTCCTGGGAAAAAAGTGTGGGAACTCACCCAAGATTTCCACTTAAAGGGGTATTCCAGGAATTGTTTTATTTGACTATGCTACAGGGGCTGTAAAGTTAGTGTAGTACATAATATAGTGTCTGTACCTGTGTGTGACAGTTTTCTCACAATTCTATTGTGATTTTATCCCCAATATTTATTTTTAACAACATACAAAATTACTGTTGTCTCAGATTTTTAGAGAGGATCCTTTTCTACAAAATCTTTTACCTAATCTACAGTTGCCAAACCTGGTTTGAGGTGGCACAGGTACCCTCTCTAGTGGGTTTCAATAACAGTAGTGGGCTCTGCTTCCATCACAAGGATACTTTAGGAAGATGTCTTCCTGTCCACGTCTACTGTATTTTTCACTGGCCTCCTTGAGGATCTTCTTGTCAAAGAGTTAAAGGGGTTATGCCAAGGTTCAAACATCACCTATCCACAAGATAGGTGGTAATTATCTGATCAGTAGAAGGCTGACTGCTTGGATATTTACAATCACAACAACAGGGGATACCTTGTCCTCTGAGGGAATGAAGTGGTAGCCTGCATGTTTAGACCCCGGTTGTTATGACTGGGGGGTTCTAGCAGTTGCGTTCACTCATCAGATACTTTTGAACCTATGCTATGGATAAGTGATAAGTTGTAAGGGTAGGATGACTACTGAAGTCAAAAGAGACAATGTGGTCTGTATGGTCAGAGTAAGCAGATATCAGAGGCTGCACCAGATTTATTGAAAGGCAGGAGTAAGACTTTACTTAAAGCGTACCTGAAATATCATAGAAAAAATAATAACGCTTATTTATGTTACTTACTAGGTCATCCAGATGCTTTACATGTCTTTTTTTGTATCTAACTTCTGAGTTTGGCTCACAAATTCCTCTGTTCTGCTGCTCACTCATTGTGACATCCACTGCTCAGGAAGGGGCATGTCCGAGGCAAGCACTGAGCCCGCCCTCACTCATCATGCATTCACTTCCTTCCTGAGGCTAAGTTTCCACTTCTTTTTCTGGCAGTTTTTGGATATCCGCCACTGCAGATTTTGAGCCAAAGCCAGAAATGTATTCAAAAGGAATAGGACATATAAAGGAAGGACTTATACTTCTCCTCCCTTATGGATCCACTTCTGACTTTAGCTCAAAAACTGCAGTGGCAGTTTTCCAAAAACTGCCAGAAAAAAACCAAGTGGAAACCTAGCCTAAGTCTGCTGTGCTGGGTCTCTTCTTCCAATCACTGCAGGCTGCCCTGTAACCCCCTCCTTTCTGTTTTCATGCTACTGTCTGATAGACAGGACAGGAGTGAGCACAGTACTAGTCCCTCTCTCACTTCCTGGACTTTGTCCCAGCCTGTGCTTTGGCTGGGACAAAGATGGCGCTGCAGCCGGACAGGATTATGTTCTGGATGAGATAGAGACCCCCTAGGGTTTCTAAAAATATATATATATATATATATATATATATATATATATATATATATTTATATTTATAACTTTTTATTAAGTATATAAAAAAAAGGTTAATGTTTTGCCAGAATGTACAACATATAAAAATGTTTTGAATCTGATAGCTAAATATCTATTTCAGATACATTGATCGTTCAGTGGGTGCACAGCCCCCGGCTTGTTATAACAGCACCATATGTTTGTAATCATGGGGAGGAACAAGATATTTATTAAATTGTTCCCAGGTGTCACTTCCACCTTGATGTTAAAGTTTATCTCACCTTCAATCCAAGTAGAATTAAGAGGCTGTGACCTGACTTGAAAGCAAAAGTTGTGACTCACAATGGAGCGATCACTTCTGGCTTCTAAATAAGGTTCTTCGTTTAAAATTGATAGTGTTTTAGAAGTCATTGGGAGTGATGGGTGATGTCTCCCAGAGACTCAGGAGGCACTATTTCACTGCCATATTCAAGATGTTACATACACAATATTTGGATATTCATATGATTTTAAGTTTTTTTTACTTTGTTTTTCCCCTCTGGGAAATACCTGTTCCGCATTATTTATCTGTACCCTTCCCAATGACAGCCACGATGTAACACTCAAAAAGCTTTCTACAATACATTGAGACTGCTTATAGTCACTTCTGTTCTCTCTGCCCAGGTCAAGGACCACTACTCATAGGAAAAATGTGAGGGTCTGGACCATGGAATAATAATTCCACAATCTGTGATTTAGCTGGTTGGTTAAAGACATGGTTGGAATGACAGGTAGGTAAAGTAGGCAACCGCCTCTGGGCACCATTGGGGGGCAATAAGCATTTGTAACACAGGAATAGACTCTCATTGGGATACTACACCTACTGTAACAACAACACTCATCTGTAGAGAAAAGTGGGTGTTATAAGAGAATGAACATTGGACACCGGGAGAGAAGTTGGCTAACCGGAACTGAATGGAACATAACCCACGTGTGTAAAAAAGAGCAGGATCCGTAAAATTATAATTCTAAATAACAATGCTAGGGATTGGTGGGAAACTTTAAAAAACTCTTGACATGTTGTGGAGACATGTCAAATGTTTAAATGGTTGGGGTCTGAGTTTTCCGACCCTGACCGATAGCTAGAAGTAGAGAAGAGTGCGCTAAGTGAGAAAAACTTACAATGAAAGTCTTTGGGATTGTCAGTTGCGCTTTTCTCCCTGCTCGTTCTATCAATTGGTTTTGGTGTTCAGACCTCGACTGATAATGACATTTGATATGTCTATAGTGGAAGCCAGAAAACTTTTTAAAGCGACAGGTACACTTGAGTGAACAAAGGCAGAAACTATACATAAAATTTGACCTGCTCATCGAAGAACTTGCAAAAATTCTCTGATGTCTTTCATTAAGGTCTTAAAGGGGTACTCTGCCCTTAGACATCTTATCCCCTGGGGGATAGGTGATAAGATGTCTGATTGCCGGGGTCCCGCCACTGTGGACCCCCGCGACCTCAGCTGCGGCACCCCAGACATCCGGTGCATGGAACAAACTTTGCCCCATGCCGGATGACTAGCGATGTGGGGCGGAGGCTTGTGATGTCACAGCCACGCCCCACTCGTGACGTCACGCTCACGCCCCCCCCTTAATGCAAGTCTATGGGAGTGGATGTGACGGCAATCATGCCCCCTCACGTAGACTTGCATCGAGGAGGCGTGGCCGTGACGTCATGAGCCCCTTTGGAAAGGGGATGAGATGTCTAAGGGCAGACAAAAGTGGAAAACTTTTTTTTTTTAAATCAACTGGTGCCAGAAAGTTAAACAGATTTGTAAATTACGTCTATTAAAAAAATCTTAATCCTTCCAGTACTTTTTAAGGGCTATATACTACAGAGGAAATGCTTTTCTTTTTAGATTTCTCTGATGTCATGACCACAGTGCTCTCTGCCGACCTGCTGTCCATTTTAGGAACTGTCCAGAGCAGCATATGTTTGCTATGGGGATTTTCTCCTGCTCTGGACAGTTCCTAAAATGGACAGTACTTTATATAGCCCTTAAAAAGTACTGGAAGGATTAAGATTTTTTAATAGAAGTAATTTACAAATCTGTTTACCTTTCTGGCACCAGTTGATTTAAAAAAAAAAATAAATAAATAAATAAAAAGTTTTCCACGGGAGTACCCCTTTAATATTATAAGTATCAGTCTCATGTTTAAAAAAATTATATTTAGCACTATAAAAACATATTACAAAAACGGAAGGAAAAAGAGACAGAAAAAAAACAGTCCCCACCCCCCATAATTTTTCAGTTTTTTTCTAGGCCTTTCCATCTCGACTGCAGACTGAAATATTGGTTATTTAGCTGAAATGTTAAGAAATTAAATCCAGATGAATGATAAATATTAATAATAAAAAAACTAAGACCATACATTAATATAAAACCATAGATTTTTTTTTATTTTTATAGATTTCTCCAAGTTGGACTAAAGCAATTACCAGCTTCTTGATTCAGCCTGATGGGGTGAGTAGTGATTCCTCCCGCATTGATCTCTGGGTGTATATTTTGGGATGCTGGGGATGGATACCTCTTAGCTATTCACTAAAAGCTTTTCTGTTGCCAGGTTTACATTTTCATATAGAAGTGCCAGCGGTTTAGAGTAGACTGTGTTATATGTATTACCAATACTACAGAACATGTGGTTTATATCTGCATTATGCCGCAGACCACTGTTTACCTGACTGCCGGAGTCAGTAGTCTCATGTTTAATTGAATAAAATCCTATAACCACTTTCCTACTTGGCAACCAAAAATTCAATCAAATAAATCAAGCCTAAAAGAAAAACCAAACAATCAATAAGCAAACACTACAATGATGGTAAATGATATAGTACTATTTTACTATACTAGTATATACAATATTACTATAGCAATATGGAATATGCAAAGCAGCCCAATCGCACTTTTCAGGTAGTGTTCCCTAAACATCAGTTTTTTATTCCAACTACAGAGGTTTAGAAAGTGATCAGGATTTAAAGGCCGTCACGCCCCCTCCCATAAACTTGCATTGAGGGGGCATGGCCGTGATGCCATGAGCGGGGCTTGACCATAACATCAAGAGTCTCCGCCCCACATCACCAGTCATCGCGCATGGAGCACGGGATATCTGGGGTGCCGCAGCCGAGATCATGGGGTTCCTTGCCACTGGGGACCCCCGCGATCTTGGCTGCAGCACCCAAGACATCCGGTGCACGGAACGAACTTCGCTCCATGCCAGATGGCTAGCGATGTGGGGCGGAGGCTTGTGATGTCGCAGCCACACCCCACTCGTGACGTCACGCTCACGCCACCCCTCAATGCAAGTTTATGGGAGTGGGTGTGACAGCAATCAGGCACCCTCCTGTAGACTTGCCTTGAGGGGGCATGGCCATGACGTCATGAGCCTCTGGCACTGCACCCGATGCCCTAAATGAATGCCGGGTGCTGCAGGGAGATCAGGGGGGGGGGGGGGGGGGGCAGGACCGCCTTGATCAGACATCTTATCTAGGGGCGGAGTACCCCTTTAATGCCAAGAAAGATCTCTGCAGAAGGAGAGAGTGCCCATCGGCAGACTGCACTGTTTTTGGGTTTGTTGCCCCTCATCAGTACAGAGCAGGATCTTCTGGCTTAGCTTGTGATAGGCCTGTCGAGGACTTTTAGTGACCATTAACTCTACTCTGGGCATTCTGGTACGAGCAGAATCAATCACATCACCTTTTTAGGTAGTTTTCCCTGAACATCAGTTTTTCACTCAAACTTTCACTCAAACCTTCGGACCAGTCTGAGGTCCAGAGAACTCTGGATCAGATTTTCATTAAAAATATCTCTGTACTTTGCTCCATTCTGCTTTCCCTGAGGCTTGGTTCAGACTACGGAATTTCTGCCGGAATTTTTGCTTTGAAATTTCCGGCAGAAATTCCGCTTACTATAATGTATAGTGTAGTGAATGGTTTTCCGTTCACAAATTCACACTTCAGAATTTGTGAAGCTGAAAATCCGGATGAAAAATCCGCTAGAAAATTTCCTCCTGAAGAAAGGGGTTGCTCTTTCTTCATGCGGAAATCCTAGCGGAACACATTGCAGCCTATAGGAGACTGCAGTGTCCGCGCGGTCCTAGCGCCGACTAATTCAGTTGGCGCAGGCGGAACTCCGAATCTCCGGGCAGAAATTTTCTGCCTGGAGATTCCGTAGTCTGAACCTAGCCTTAATCTTAACCAGTGTGCCTGTCCCACCCTGCCGGTATTTTTATTTAAACAATACTGGCAATGCAATGGCCAGTATTTATCTAACCGATCCTCCAACATATACTATACTAGTGTTTCCCAACCAGAGCACCTCCAGCTGTTGCAAAACGACAACTCCCAGCATGCCCGGACAGCCAATGGCTGTCTGTGCATGCTGGGAGTTGTAGCTTTGCAATAGCTGGAGGCACCCCTGGTTGGGAAACACAGACCTATACCATATACTACTATATAGTAAAACATGCTGGAAGTTGTAGTTTTGCAACAGCTGGAGGCACCCCTGGTTGGGAAACACAGACCTATACCATATACTACTATATAGTCCAACATGCTGGGAGTTGTAGTTTTCATTTGGGGCAGCTGCTGAGCCACAGGCTGTATCAGGGCATGCTGGGAGTTGTAGTTAGTAATTGACTGCAACTCCCAAATTTTATAAAAAATGTGATCAAAATCTCAAAACTAAAATGGTAATGTTAAAAACTACAGATCGGGGCGCAAAAAATGAGCCCTCACACAGGCTCGTATAAGAAGAAATAAAAAAAGTTATAGGGGCCAGAATAGGACAAAATGTCCCCCCGCATATGTATCCTGTGATGTGACGCATATATAATTAATTATGCAAATTAGCATGGCCGTAATTTCTTTGCAAGAAAGATGGCAACCCTAGTCTCAGCCACTGAAAAAAAAAACCCATACAATGATGCGGCCCCACCATGCTTCACTGTAGGGATGGGATTGGGCAGGTGATGGACAGTGCCTGGTATCCTCCCAACTTAAAGGCATTAAAGTGTGATCTTTCATCCGACCATAGAATCTTTTTTCTCACAGTCTTTTTTTTAACCAAAGACTTTCTTAATGCATTGTAAGCCATTTATGTCTTTCGGATAATTGATTTATTTTACTAGGACCTACTTGCCATAGGTTTGGTATTTTGGGATAGGTACAAAAATACTAAAATACCAGAGCTTATCTATATGTGAAGACACAAGCAAGAGGCGCTCAGCAGTGGAGACTGGTGCCTGAAAAAAAAAAAACTCTTTATGGGTAGGGTCACACATAACGGATCCGCAGCATATTTTATGCTGCAGATCTGCCGGTGACCCACCCATTTTGTGCCTCCAGCTGTTGCCACCCCCGTTCCCCTGCCTCGCCCCTGGCCTGCTCGCAGTGGTAGTCTGCCGCTACGAGCAGCAACACAGGGGGCATGCGAGTCGCAGAGTAACGGATCTGTTATGTGTGACACTAATCCATCCCAGGCATCTTATCCCCTATATAAAAGATAGGGGATAAGTTGTCTAATCGCGTGGTGTCCAGACACTGGGATCCCCCGCGATCTCTGGCCCTGCACCCCGGCGTACTGAACATTTATGTACCCCTCTATTAATGTCTTTGGAAGATATTTGGAGGGGGCATGACAGCTGTGGTCGCTCCTAATCTGGCACAGAGCGCAGTTCGCTCCGTACATGTGGATTACTGGGGTCCAGGGCTGGAGATCGTAGCAGCCCCTTTGGACAGGAGATAAGATGTCTAGGCGAGGAGTACCCCTTTAATTTCCAATAAATCCTGACATATGGGAAAGCACTAGATGAAACAGTTGCAGTAACCTGCGCCAGGATGGTAGTTTAGCCCCATTAATTTTTTATTTAACATTTTTGCACAATTAGGCTGGGTTCACATCACATTTTAAGCAATACAGGACCACATACGGCTGGGAGAAGCTAAAACCTGGCGCTCCTGTATCCCTGCCATATGTGGCCCCTATGTAATGTATTTCGATGAGCTGACCGGAGTAAAACGCTGACTCCGGTTGGCTCATTTTTGCCCTGGATGCCGTTTTCCCACGGGACTTAAAACCGTGGTCTATGTTTCACTCCGGTCGGCTCATTGAAATACATTACATACGGGCGGCATACGGCAGGGATACGGGAGCACCCGGTTTTAGCTCCCCCCAGCCGTATGCGGTCCCGTATTGCCTAAAACGTGATGTGAACCCAGCCTTACATAAATCTCAAAACCTGATGCTACTAACAATGGGAACATCTCCTATAAATGACAAAATTGGGTTCACAAGTAAATGGGGGCAAAACTTTTGGAAACAGGGAGGAAAAACTAAAAAGAAAGAAAAGCTTGTATTTGCATGGTTTCTTACCGTGTGTTTGTCCTTGTGATTTTCTCTATGGGCGTACTACCTTCCTTTATGTCTCTTATTTATAAGAGTTTTCATTCCTTTAGGAATCCCTTACTCCAAAATACAATCCTGCTCCCCGGGGATGCTACCACTTACTCCTTTTTATCCTGTATATAAAAGTATCAGACACAATGTGTTATTTTTCAAGGCAAATGTCCCTTTGTGTGCTGTTGAGGGCAGAAAGCTTTCTAATTGTCGGACCACCCAAACACGTAGTTACTGGGCTGAAAAGGCAGTCCATTATTTAGAGAGCAGGGATCAGGTTTCTAGTTAGAGCCTACATGTAATCTGGTTATATGGCATGCCAACAAACATGGAGTCATTCATCATATGTGGTCAGGTAGAGAGTGGATATGAGGAAACTGGAAGGAAAACAAAGTAAGAAGGTTCTTTGGTCAAAGTCATTCGCGTACAGAGGATGTAAACTGTACAGGAGTCCTGTTACCTCCGTGATCTAAGAATAGGGAAGCATAGATACACATCTAGGGAAAAGACTAAATAACATGTCCACGTAACATTAGCAAACCACAAGTATTCAAAAAACATCTATACTAAAACATCAGAGTTTTTAATGTGGTGCGCCACGTGAGTGCGATGAGAGGTGGAAGGAGCAGATGTAGTAGCCCAGGGGCAGATGGTGTTAACCCCTAAATGTTCGTGACGCCAGGGCATGGTTTTAACCGAGAACCACCCGAACGGTAGCACCGCTAGTCCTAGTTAGGCCCGGGCAAATAAGAGTTAAAGGCCAGGTCAAGGTTAACGGTAGCTTTACTGAGGTAGACAGATGGTACAGTCTTTACAGCTAGGCCAGGATCCCAGAGAGGTGAACAGTAGTACAAGGGACCTCGCAGCTTGCTGGGACTTGCAGTGACTTTGCAGACTTTAGGACAGTCATGCAGTCACGCTGACTATAATAGACTTGACTTGACTGAAGATAGTGACAGCAGACAGAGATGACTTGACTTACTGACTTGGGGCTCTAATTTAGGCTTGAGGCCTCCAGATGTGCTGGACACCGGCTCTGAGACGTCTGGACTGGACTTGACCTCAGCAGAAAGTGTTGTGGAAGAGGCAGATTGTAATAACTCCCCCTCTTATAAAGGGGGGCTGTGCAAGGAGCACATAGGCTAGCGGCGGGTCATCTGGTCACTTGGTGCTCTCTGGGTAACAAAACATGTGACTTTAACATATGACAATCATTATCATGTGATCAATAACCATGTGACCATATGAAAGGTCCTTGACACATAATATAAAATGATACAGATTATGGAGGTACAGTGCAGGTGAGCCCTGGGGACGTGCAGGGACCCAAGCTGATAGGACATGTTCCCTGCAATGCTACCTTAGTGGAAATCTGATAGACCACACTTTAAGTCATTGTGATTCACCAGGATCCAATTGAAATGCAATAAGCCATGTTTACTGAACAGAACCTTAAATGGGCAATGTTAGAATCAAAAACTTTTTTATATGTTGTACATCTTGGCAAAACATTAACCATTGCTGTTGGAATGGCATCTATCTCCTCATAACCAACTTTTGCTGTATGCCACCTGAAAACAATTAGCGCTCTCCAAAGGCTGTCCGGGCATGCTGGGAGTTGTATTTTTGCAACAGCTGGAGACCCATTGTTTGGAAAACACTGCTGTGGAGGGTATTCAAGGGAATATTGTGAAAACCCCACCTTGGGCACCAAGAGAGCATGGCCCGCCCTGAGGCTCAGGCCAACCACGTATTAGTGTCAGCAGCTACTATGCCATTTTATCACTCTTACAGTACATGTATCTTTTCATGTTGAATAATAAAGAAACAAGGTGCAGTGAGCTGGTGTTTTGTGTTTTATTTTTTTGTAATTCCCAATTTTTTTGGTAATTCCACATTTCCCCTGTAGTGGCCACTGCAGGAAAACTGTGGTTTCCAGAGGCTTTCCCTATCAATCGCCTGACAGTGGTTCATCAAAGATGGATATATGGTCATGGTCAATGATAATGTTAAAGTATCGCACCCAATGGCTTGAAATCATGGGCGTAAAATGGTGCATTTGGTGGGAGCCCGGCCTATATTATATTTGCACTTGGTTAGACACTGATATATATATTTTTTGTAAGATTCTATTGTGTTTACTATACCACATGGGAGAATTTTTCCCTATTATATGGTTATGAACCAACTATATAGCTTTATTTATCGATTTTTATATCTATACCATGTACATCTTTTGCAATCTTGCTCATGTTTACAAATTATCTTGGTCTGTTCTACATGTTATTTTGCAGGGACCCCGTCATGTTTTCTCAGTTGTGTGTTGGGGTATTTGTTGGGGATATATATTTGCTGTTTTATTGCTTTTATTGTCATGTGCTGCTGCTCACTCATTCTGACATCTACTGCACATGAACGGGTGTGTCCGAGGCAAGCACTGAGTCCGCCCTCACTTTCTATGCATTCACTTCCTCCCTGAGTCTGCTGTGCTGTTCAGGGTCTCTTCATCCAATCACTGCTGGCTGCTCTGTAACCCCCTCATCTCTGTTTTCATGTTTCAGTCTGATAGGACAGGAGTGAGCACAGTAGAGTGCTAGTCCCGCCCTCACTTCCTGGACTATGTTCATGCCTCCTTCAGCTAGGACAAAGATAATGCTGCAGCCGGACAGGATAATGTTCTGGATGATATGGGGACTCCTAGTAGTCTTTTTCATAAGCCACAATTTCTGTAGAAAGGAGATAACATTTTTTATGAAGTATATTAGAAAGGTTCATGTTTTGCCATGTTATGTACAACATATAAAGTTTTGGATTCTGACAGTGTCCATTGTAATTTATCGTTCATTTCTGTCATGGTTATAGTAAAGCATATATTTTTGGTCTATATTAGCCTATTTAGTTGTTTTTGTGGTTTCCATTGCGTAGGATCAGTCATCGTTAAACATTTTTTTTTGTGTGTAGATAAAGAAAGCTGTCGGACAAACAAGCATTCGGTGTTCTTATGTGTTTTCACATTTTTAGGGTAGCAGTTTTTATACTGTATGGTATGTCTGCCACTGAAATCCTATGAGCAGAGGCGTAACTTGTAGCTTCTGGGCCCCAATGCAAAATCTGGCACAGGGCCCCATATGCCAATTATAATACTGGTCTCTTATGGGGAAGAGGTCCTTTGGGGCCCCCAGGGCCCCGGTACGACTGCTTCCTCTATAGCTACGCCCCATTCCTGTGAGGTGAGCCAAAAACTAATTTTAATCTGTCTAGCTATGGCCTAATTTTACAACCCGTAATGTGGCCTAGAAACCAGCCAGATCCAACTATTCGATTATGCATCGATGTTCTTATGTCTTCTCCGCCGCAAACACTGCCAAAAGTCATTGAACTGATACCATAAAAAACAACAGTCTCTGGGCCGTCCCACAGCTGTTGTTGGGGTAATTCATGATAGAATGACTTATTAATCACTGAGATGTGTAACAACATGGAGAAGTCAAAGCTGCCCGTGAACCTTCCCTTGAATTTATGGTTCCGCTTGCCAGCTGTCTTCTGAAGGACGTTACGATAAAGAGTATCTTGCAGTCCTGGATGATTAAGGAATTATTGCACAGGTAATCATTAAGCGTAGTAGTCGGCTACAGATTAATTAATAACCCCAACGATGGGGCAGGTTAGGGTGATTGATCATGGGTGACATGTATCTGAGATGGCTCATGCTTGTGTAGCTTTGGTTTCTTAGCTGTTGGTCTTCATATTTTCTCAGAATAAATATAAAAATACAAGACTTAAAAATAAATTCCACTGTATTGAGTTATTATTATTATTATTTTTTTTAATAAGCCTACTAAACATAAATATCCTCATTTTAACAAAGCTCAAAATCAAGTTTGCCTCTTTTCTAGTGCAAAAAGGTAACATCTCATTGCAACCCCACTGGGGACTATCCCCTAACACTGGCCATACACAATATGGCAGCTGAACCCATCTATTAGCAGTACAGACTGACCTGAGTATCGAAGGGGGGGCTACCAACTTTCTCTTGAAAACATGTTGGATTTCAACTTTAGATTACAATCTTTTCTCAGCTTGAAAGGCTTATTTTGAACCTTTAACATTAAAGGGGTACTGCACCCAAAGACATCTTATCCCCTATTTAAAGGATAGGGGAAAAGATGTCTTATCGTGGGGGTTCCTGCTGCTGAGACCCCCCCTGTGATCTCCGTGCCTCACCCGGCATCCTAAACAGTATGTTTAGAACTCTTGGTTTGGTCGGCCAGAGACATGACGCCATGCCACACCCCCTCCATTCATGTCTATGGGAGAGGGAGTGATGATAACCATCATGTCCCCTCCCATAGACATGAATGGAGGGGGCGTGGCATAACATAAAAAAAATTTGCCGAGTTGCCCATAGCAACCAATCAGATCGCTTCTTTCATTTTTGAAATGGCCTCTGAAAAGTGAAAGAAGCGATCTGATTGGTTGCTATGGGCAACTCAGCAACTTTTCCTCTGGGCAAGTTTTGATAAATATCCACCATAGTGTGAACTGACACCAACCCACTTGAGTTTTAGGCATTAAAGTTGTACTCTGGTGGAAAAAAAACTTTCCCCTAGACAGGTTTTGATAAATCTCCCCCAATGTTTAGCATACCGGAAAGTCTTATACATTTCCTTCTTACTGGGTTCACCTCTGATTTTGGCTCAAAAAGTGCAGTGAACAAAAACCAGGAAGAGGAAATATATGGTCCTTCAGCCAATGATATACATCATTACATTTTGTGTGCCACACCAGCTATCAGCCCTCAGTCCACTATTCAACACACAAGGGTTCCAGTATTATCAGTAACCCAGGATTTGGCAAACAGTGATTTCTTGGGTGACATACCTTTGGTACAACGTTTGGCCATCTTATGTATACCTAACTTCATTTGGAGTACTTACTCTGGGCAAGGAACGTATTCTTCATCTACTCATAGTACAATCAAGGATTCATATTTTTATCACTATGGCCTGAGTGGATTGATTTATCTATTTTCATTTATCTACTCATCATATACTCAGTATTATCGTGCGGTTATTACGCTTTTGTATCACGTGTGCTTCACTTTTTGTTTCTTTATCATTTTTTGTACATAGTGTTTTATTGATTATTATCTATTGTGATATGTTGACTGCTCCCCTGAGCCCTGATGAACCCTAAACCACAAGTAAGGGTGAAACGCGTAGGTCATTAGGAGTAAGAGTATATACATATTGAGTCATTGCATTGTTTATTCTTAATGTATATGTGATTTCTACTATGGATATCATTTGTATCCCTATTCCCTGTCCACAGTTATTGTAGTGAGGGCAAGCGGTTAGACTAGGTAGGGTTGGTCAGGTCAGGTTATTCACCTGTACCCTAAACCCCCTTCCCTGGTTTTGTGTTTATTATTTAGTGCTATATCTGATTTGATACCTTTCTGAGCACTGTATTGTGAGGCATTGTTTTTCTTTTAGTATCATCTTTAATAAAAATAAATATTTTAGCCTAATGTATTTATCTGTGGCCTCATTGGTAGATTTCAGTTGAGTTATCAAAAATTGCAGTGGCAGTATTCCCAAAAAACAACCAGGAAAAAACCTGTGTGAAAACCTAGCCTTACACAAGCAGAGCCTTGTACATATGGGGGGAGATTTATCAAAACCTGTCCAGAGGAAAAGTTGTCCAGTTGCCCATAGCAACCAATCAGCTCGCTGCTTTCATTTTTAACAAGGCCTCTGCAAAATGAAAGAAGTGATCAGATTGGTTGCTATGGGCAACTGGGCAACTTTTCCTTTGCACAGGTTTTGATAAATCTCCCCCATGGTTGTGTGCTGTGTACTGCCAGATCAATTAGGAAAGGCTATAATGGGCTATTTTGGACTTTCCGCCACTCTAGTTAAATGTAGTTTATAATGTATTGCCCTTTCCTGTTCTTTCTTAAGGTCATCCATCTTCTCCTTAACACCTCATGCCTCTTTGCTGATAAGTTTCCTGGTCCTATCACAGCTGAAAGAACCTAAATTACACCAAAAATAAATAATTCAACAGTTGTTACCCTTTGCCGGCTCATCTCCCTTTCATCCTTTCACTTATTACAAGTCGTCTATGAGCCGTCACTCAGCCAGCAGTTTACATTACGTGTCTTGTATCTGTGTACATTAGACGTGGTCTCGCCCTCCGAAGACAGACAATGTATATCTAATAGTTGTTTACTCCAATGTTGGCTTCAATAGTGAAGTCTTAGGAATGTAATAGGGGGTGGGGGGCATTTTCAGGATTGTTAATGTAATTAAGTCTGTGTTCTTTGCTTCAGTCTATATCATGGATCATTAAGCAATATTCTACACTACAGATTTATCATCATTTGCTGAAATACAAACAGACTGCCAGTATGTGGAATGTTCTGCAGGAAGCTTCTGACCTCTGTTGGTTCATTACCATTGGCTGGTTGGAATAGAGCAGAAGTAGCTGGGAGGGTGCTACTGTATATTCAAGCTATACAGCATGGACTAATAGCAATGCAAAAATATTGTTCACAAATGTCATTTCCAGAATTTAAAAAAAACATGACGGCTTTCTTCCAAAAAATAGTCCATATGTTGTGTCTGATATTACAACACTGAGCTAAGCTCCATTGAAGTAAATGGCCCTAAGCTGCAATACCACACACAACCTGTGGACAAGTTTGGTGCTGTTTCTGGAAGAAAGCCACCATGTTTTTCTAACCCTTCATGATCTCTTATGGAAGTTTTCCAGGGAAAACCACGCAGATATGGTCAATCACATAGCTATCGGCGGCTTTCCTGCTTCCTACAGCAATTGTTTTTAGCTGTCAATTGTTTTTTCCTGGAAAAGAGAAAGATCTCATGATCTTGTCAAATGTTAAAATCCTCTCAGTTCACTGCCCCCATCATGATATTATTTTTTTTTATAATTTTTTAGTTTTCTACCTTGATATTGCTCTGTATTTTCTGCTCAGTCAGATTCACATACTAGGAAGGGGCGTTCCCCATAGGCTGTGTCATCATATGAAGCCAAATAGGGGAGAACTTTCTCCCTCACTCTACTACAGACAACCCAGAGCAGTTCAGTGTGTGAGATGAGCTATTATTGGCTTAGGCTGCACCCCCCCCCCCCCCCTCCCTTCAGCATTTCCTGATTTTCGACTTCTGCCAGGCCAGCAGGAGTCCAAAATCTGTGAAAGAGAAGGGGGGAAATGTGCTCTGGACTAGTAGGGAGACACCTAGTGGCAGCTTTTTTAAACACAAATAAAACAAAGTAAATTAGAAAGATTTTTTTTTATTAACCATAAGAAGTGCAATAGCAAAAATTTGTTTTAAAGAGAGTGCCCATTTGAAGTGTAGTTCTAGTTTGGAGATGTAGTGATATAATATTCATCTGGCATTTAATAAACCAGAAAATCTAGCAATTGGCAAAATTTTTCATGATGTTTTAGTGTTTACAGATGAGAGATTTCGATCCACGAACCCCATAAAGTTCAGTCTTTATTCCTCGCTGAGGTTCCTCAGTGTGAACAAACCCTAATATCCACTAATGGTGAGAATAATCTGATTCTTAGGCTGTGTTCACACGGTGGAATGTCTGGCTGGAAAATTTCCGAACGGGCATTCCGTAGGGGGAAATGCATTTCTCCATAGACGGCAATGCATTTCTGAGCATATTCGGCAAAAAGTATTGACATGTCATGATTTGGAATTGAAAACAATTTGACTTTGAGTGGAATTTTTCCCTTAGATTCTACTTGAAAATTCCACCATGTGAACATGACCTTACTGGGAGAATTTTTACCGTAATATTAGTGAGTGTATATTCTGATCACTGGTGGAAAACATCTTTATTATGGCCTAATATTCTTCCCATATAATGTCATGCAAGACGGAGGAGCCTGTAAAAGGACGAATCTGGCAAACATAGAATGAACTACTTTAAAGCAAAAGATAAAAAAACTATAAAAAAAAAAAAAACCCGATGTGATTGGAAGGGGAAAAAAAAATAGACGGCTTGTTAAAGGGGTTTCTATGACAGCCTCACAAAAGCCCTAAAAACACATTGTAAGTTATGTCTGACTTCCAATTACAGAACATAACAGGCAACGATAAAAAGGCAAGAAGTGAAATATCTCCTGTTCTCCCGCCACTAATAGGCGGTTGTTGATTCAGCAGATATTAGGCCACTTCTCGGGTTTCTCCCTATACAAATCAAATAATCAGATGCTTATTTAAGGGAAATTCCACCTTGCAGCGTACTTATAAAAAAAACGCTGAGACTCCAACTAAGCATCTCATAAAACTTGGCAGGAAATTAAATGGACTGTGAAGTGGTTAATACTTTCTTGTAAAAGTGTATATATGTATATAGGTAGTAGTAGTTAGGAGTAGCCGTATTAGTCCAGTGATGCAAAAAGCAAACTCATCGGTAGTTGCAGTATCTTGTAATACCTTTTTTATTGGACTAACAAGATTTTGTAGAGACAAGAATCCAGAAAGCTTGTCTCTACAAAATCTTGTTAGTCCAATAAAAAAGGTATTACAAGATACTGCAACTACCAATGATTTTGCTTTATAGAGATTACATATATATATATATATATATATATATATATATGTAATGTCCCAGTACAGGACATGGTCCTGCACTACACTTAGGCCCTGTCAGGTTGAGTCCCTCAGTGACCTGGGGGCTCTCCTGCAGTGTCACCCCCTACTGTGAAGTTGTTACTATGTCTAGCCAGTACAAGATTATGTACTATATGTATAGTCTGTAGAAAGTTATGTATTTTGTGTATAAGGTGTTATGGACCTGTAGAGGTCACATGATATGTTATCACATGTTACCCAGGGAGCACCAGTGAAGCACATGACCCGCAGCTTGACCTATGGGCTTCTGGCTTTGCCCCCCATTATAAGAGTGTAGAGACTATAACAACTGTCTGCCTGTGAGCTTTCTATGGCGGAAAGGTGCATTACCCGGCAGGCGTGACATTAGCTGAAGCATGCTGAGTAACACTTCCGCCCTTCCCTGGTGTCATGTTATGATAGGGTAACCTCCCCTCCTCCCCTTAGCACACACAAAGGATCCTGTAAGCCCCCCGAGCTGTTTCAGGTAAACTGTCCATTATATTAGGGGAGAAGACTTCCGAGAGTTTAAACCTCAACACCTCAACATGAAGCTCCAGGGGCTCGCCTCACACTGTGCCCCAATATCTCATCAGTGGAGGTAACATGGGTTCCATCTGTGATAAAGTCTGCTCCTCGGGGGTCTCCTGTGACTTGTGTGCCCTCGCTGGGGGTCACCTGGACCCTGAGCTGGAGTGATGGGCAGATGACTGACGGGCTGAGCAGAGCCCACTTTACGCGTGTCCACCCCCTGCCCATACTCACCGGCAGCAGTTGGACCTTACAGATGCCCGTGTGCGCGTCGATTGGTTGGATCTTGTTGATGTAGGCATAGGGGCCCTGAACTCTTCTCGGGTGGGCTTGAACACCGGACACTCCAGTGGGGGTACAAACTTCATCTTGCCAGCAAGTAAGCCCAGCAGCGTGTACAGCATGCACAGCACTTGCTCCGGCCTGTCTGATTTACAGCCAGGGAGCAGCTCTGTGCTCGTCACATGTCCTGGCTACAGTCTCAGATTTCGGACTCATGCTAGGCCAGCTTGAGTCCAAAATCTATAAGAGACTAGCAACTGGTTCATGTAGGGAGACCCTTAGTGATGGGTTTTTCAAACTGAAATTACACCTGGAAATATATATATTTTTTATAACATACATTTAGGAATCTGTTAGGAATACATTAGTGTACAATATATTAAAACTTTTTTTTATGACAGGTACTCTTTAACCCCTTAAGGACCAAGCCCATTTTCACCTTAAGGACCAGGCCAATTTTATTTTTGCATTTTCGTTTTTTCCTCCTCGACTTCTAAAATCCATAACTCCTTTATATTTCCATCTACAGACCCATATAAGGGCTTGTTTTTTTTGCATGACCAATTGTACTCTGTAATGAAACCTCTCATTTGACCATAAAATGTATGGCGAACCCCCAAAAAAAATTTTTAGGGAGGAAATTTTAATGAAAACCACAATATTGTGCATTTTGGAGGGTTTTGTTTTCACACTATACACTTTACGGTAAAAATGACATTTGTTCTTTATTCTGTGGGTCAATACGATTAAAATGATACCCATGGCTAGATATTTTTATATTTTTGTACCGCTTAAAAAAAATCTAAAACTTTTTGTACAAAATCAGTAATCTAAAATCGACCCTATTTTGACCACCTATAACTTTTTCATTTTTCCATATATAGGGCGGTATGAGGGCAAATTTTTTTGCACCGTCATCTGTACTTTTTATCGATACCACATTTGCATATATAAAACTTTTAGATCATTTTTTATTATTTCTTTAAATAAAATGTGACAAAAAACAGCATTTTTGAATTTTTTTTAATTTTTTACGTTTACGCCATTCACCGTACAGAATATTTAACATTATATTTTGATAGTTTGGACATTTACGCACGCGGTGATACCAAATATGTTTATTTAAAAAAATGTTTACGCTTTTTGGGGGTAAAATGGGAAAAACTGACAATTTTCATTTTTATTGGGGAAGGGGATATTTCACTTTTTTTAACTTTTTGCTTTTACATTTTTCAACTTTTTTTTTACACTTTTTATGTCCCTATAGGGGACTATCTACTGTGCAGCACTATGTATAGGACATGGCACTGATCAGCATTATCGGTCATCATCTGCTCTGGTCTGCTCGATCTCAGACCAGAGCAGAAGACCCCGGGAGCCAGCCGGAGCCAGGTGAGGGAACCTCCGGCCACCATGCTGGATGATCGGCGATCCGATCATCCATTCAAAGTACCGCACTGCCGCAGATGCACTGCACTGCACTGCCACGCGATTGCGGATGTTGGCCATTACTGGCGGGTCCCCGGCTGCTAGCAGAACCTGCCGTTCCGATGCTCGCGGTCATACACACGACGTAAATGTACGTCCTGGTGCCGGAAGTCCCGCCAAACCAGGACGTACATTTACGTCCGTGGTCGTTAAGGGGTTAAAGCGTACCCGTCAGATCCAACAAAAATGTTTTTTTATATATATCACTCAGTACCTAATTCTGACCATGTACATCTAATTTGTATGTGTCTAGTACCTTTATTTATTTTTTATTTAAAGTTTATTAGTGAAAATTGTAACAATTACAAAAAATAATTAAATTAGAAAAAACATAGTTTTTAATAGTTGGAATAATCTAGAAGAAAAAAAAAAAAGACATAAACTAAATCCGGCTCATCTACACAGAGATCTATACACAATGAGGAATGAAAGCACTTATTATCATTATGGCCCTAAACCATCGCTCACAGGCCGTCTATAAGGGTAATACAGCAAACAAAGTTATTTTTGGACCCATACGACAACAATTTGCATGTTTCTTACAGTAATTTTGGTTTTCTTGTGTACACATTGTTACAAATGAATGATGTTCAAGGTGTACTGGCATTGTGCAAGGTTTCAGGGGACTGAAATAATACAACGAATCAGCATTTTATTGACTTAAAGGAGTGTTTCACTGAGTTTTTTTTTTCATATCAATTGGCTCCAGAAAGTTAAAGGGGTTCTCCAGCCCTAAGAGATCTTATCCCCTATTCAAAGGATAGGGGATAAGATGCCTGATCGCGGGGGTCCCGCCACTGGGGACCCCTACATACTTTCATGCAGCACCCTGCTATCATGCTCCACCCCCTCAATGCAAGCCTATGAGAGGGGGCATGGCAGCCACCATACCCCCTCCCATAGGCTTGCATTGAGGGGGTGGAGAGTGATATCACATGGGGGCGGAGCCGTGACATCACAATACTCTGGCCCCGTGATTGTGATTCATCAGACCCGGAACGATGTCCGCTCCGGAGGCTGATGATAGCGGGGTGCTGCATGAAAGTTTGCGGGGGTCCCCAGCGGCGGGACCCCCCTCCCCCCCCCCCCCCGGGATCAGGCATCTTATCCCCTATCCTTTGGATAGGAGATATAAGATGTCTTAGGACTGGAATACCCCTTTAAACAGATTTGTAAATTACTTCTATAAAAAAAATCTTAATCCTTCCAGTACTTAGCAGCTGCTGAAGTTGAGTTGTTCTCTTCTGTCTGGCAACAGTGCTCCCTGCTGAAACTGTCTGTCTCAGGAATTGTCTAAGTCTCCCTCTGTCTGTCTCAGGAACTGTCCAGAGTAGGAGCAAATCCCCATAGAAAACCTCTCCTGCTCTGGACAGTTCCTGAGACAGACAGAGGTGTCAGCAGAGAGCACTGTGGTCAGACCAAAAAATTCAACTTAACTTCAGCAGCTGATGAGTACGGGAAGGATTAATATTTTTTTTAAATAAAAGTCATTTACAAATCTGTTTAACTTTCTAGATCCAGTTGATATGGAAAAAAAAAAAAAGTTTTTCACCGGAATACCCCTTTAAGGTTTTTTTTTTTTTTTTTGTACAATGCCCAGTGTGAGAGAGTGACAGGAATAGTTGTCAGAATTTTTATTTATTTCCCTAAGGTACCACTCATATGTGGATACCAGACTTTAGGAAGTGCAAATCTTATCCAGGTAAGTCCTGTTATTGTGCCTGGATTTGAATGGGATGAAAGACATATGAAATAGAGGCCTTTCATTCCCTTTCTAGCCACTTCAGGTCTCAGGCTAGCTCAAATCAGCACAGGTACTGAAGACAGCTTGTCACTGGGCTTTAAAACTAGGTGAGAGCAAGTCTGCCAATGAGGCTGTGAAGAACCTGTACCCTGTTTAGAGTTTAAATCCGGAGGTTTGCAGCCTTAAAAGGAGACATTGTAACCTTTGTGAGTAACAGATTTGTTGTCTACTTTAAGTGGCAGGGCCATGAAGGCTCTCATTACAGGGAGCTCCATGTACCCTAGAACCTCTTTAAAGGGGTTATCCACCATAAGGTGATTTTAGTACTTACCTGCCAGACAGTAATGGACATGCTTAGGAAGGATCAATGCTTGTCTTTGGGCTAAATGGCTGTGTTCTGAGTCCACCATAACGCTGATGCTTTCTTTTTCAGAAATGGCTGTTTCCTGTTGGAGTTCCCTCCCTCCATCTACATGTCCCCAGATACCTTGTTTGTAAGTTAGTGTCACTTTTCTCCCTACCACACATCAACCACCCCACCAATTGCAGTACACCTGAGCTCCCTTCCATGCTGTGCTGTGAACTACAATTCCCTGCAGCCCTGTGGAGAATGATCTCCCCCCCATCCAGTGGTTGCTCCACCCACTGAAACAGACACTCTCACTTTGAACACCTCATTAGTGATGTTATGTCTCAGGCAGCAACAGAAACCTAGGGAAAGCAGAGATGACAGTAATTTTGTATGCTGCAAAAAATAAACATTGGGGCAAAAATCACATAACAATTGCGAGACCAGCCATCAAACACAAGTACAGACACTATATTATGAACTACATTAGCAAATAATCCTGCAATACTCCTTTAATACTTGTGGCAGCTGGGGCATAAACCAGCAAAAACCAGCATTTCTCTTGGTCATGCAGGCTGCATGACTAAGCACTAAAAGTATGATTTCACTCCCCATGTCTTTTTGGGACTTTAAGCAGTTTTGCGAAATTTCTGGCAGCTTCCATTTAAATCTATCTGTATGGCGGGAAGCTCTACAAACTTTGTGAGAGTACCTCTGGGTACACTTACAAGTTTAGAGTGTATGAGGGACGAGATTCCCGTATTGAACACCCAGATTGTTCCCCCACTCTGGGTGTCAGTGGGAAAATCGTTTGGGACCTTGTGTACCCATTGCTGGATAAGGGTTACCACGTGTACTTGGACAGCTTTTATACCAGCATCCCTCTCTTCACATCCCTTGCCGCCAGATCCACGTCCGCTTGTGGGACCTTGCGGAAGAACCAGAGAGGCCTCCCTCTAAATTTTCTTCAGACACCTATGCACAAGGGTGAGTCCTGTGCCCTTACCCATGAAAACCTGTTGCTGGTCAGGTATAAGGATAAGAGGGATGTCCTTATGCTGACCACTATTCATGGTAACGGCAGCTCACCTGTCCCTGTGCGAGGTACCACAACAACGGTCCTCAAACCAGATTGTATTCTGGACCACAATCGGTATATGGGGGGAGTTGATCTTTCTGATCAAGTCCTCAAGCCATACATGGCCATGCAGAAAACACGTGTATGGTACAAAAAAGTTGTGGTCTACTTGGTACAGGTTGCCATGTACAACTCTTTTGTACTGTCCCAGTACGCTGGCAACACAGGCATATTCCTCCAGTACCAAGAAGAAGTCCTAAAGGTCCTGGTCTTTGGTGACCGGGAAAGATCAGGCCGGACTTCCCAAGACACTGGAGTTATAGGTGCCAGGATCGTCCCAGGCCAACACTTTCCAGGTGAAGTCCCCCACACTGGAAAGAAGGGACGATCCCAGAAAAAATGCAGAGTGTGTCACAAGAGGGGGATACGGAAGGACACCACGTATCAGTGTGACACTTGCCCCGATCATCCGGGCCTCTGCATTAGAGATTGCTTCAGGGAGTATCACACTTCCATGCGGTACTAAATTTTCCATAATTTGACCCCAATGTACCAAGTCCAGAATACATTGCAAATTTTAACCCCATAAATCCACTATATTTCCCCAAAAACTCTTTGGGGGTATTTTTTCCAAAAATGGGTCATGGGTACCTGAGTCACTATCATCGGGGACTTCTTATGTTGCCTCAAATGCGCAGCGCTCTCTCTCCACCTAAGCGGGGTGCGCATTTGAGGCAACAGGTTAGGGACGACCACACATGTCACATTCCCAGAATGATGATTCAGAGCATAGGGATTGGGGTGGGCATTAGACATGTGCAATTCGGTTCGGCACGAATGTCTAAATTAACGAATTTTACCGTTTTCGTGCATTCGGACCGATCCGAATGCACGAAAACATATATTGAACATTCCCGAATAGCCACGATAATACTAATAGTAAAGTAACGAATACATTCGTTATTTCCCGTTCATAATGCTGTAAATAACGAATGCATTCGTTATCTGTAAACGAACGTGAAGAATTCATTCTGATAACAAATATAATAAAAAGGATATAAATAGTTTGATTTTTCGGATACATTCGGTATTCGGGTACATTCGGTAAATCTTTTTATTCTTTTTTTGGACTTTAGCGATCCTAAAAAATTATGGAGATACCTTTTTTATAAAAATTTCGTAGGGTATCATAAAAAAATCATAATAAAAAAGATACAGTGGTGATGGAAAAAACTGTATCTAATGAAATGTATCATTTTTATTATGAAATGTTTATTCATTTTTAAACAGGGATCAATTTATGTGAGCGGGTAAAGCACTAAAATGTAGCCGACAATAATGAAAATGTAGTGTGTGCTTGTTTTTCACTTTTTTTTAAAACATTTTTTAGGTAGTACTACTACTCCCAGCATGGAACACACTCTTCCATGATGGGAGTAGTAGTTACCTGTACTAATTGACAGATTGCCGGGGTCCCTTGCGATCCTCTTGTATAATGTATAGATGCGGCGGCTGCTCTTCTATGGTCCCCTGCACTCACGTATATGTACACATATTCATATTTCCCGCAGAGCTGTGATTGGCCAGATGGTTCCAGCCAATCACAGCTCTCTTTGAGAAATAGGAATATGTGTATATATACGGCTGTGCAGGGGACCATAGGAGAGCGGCCGCCGCATTCATACATTATACTGGAGGATCGCAGCGGGTGTCAGGAGTGATACCTGCAGTAATCTTTCCTTTACTACAAGCACTAATACTCCCAACATGGAGCACACTCTGCACACTCTGCTCCATGCTGGGAACTGTAGTACCTGTATTAATAGACAGATCGCAGCGGTTACACTCGCTGCCATATGTCTATTAATGCAGGTACTACAGCTCCCAGCATGGAGCAGAGTGTGCAGAGTGTGCTCCATGTTGGGAGTATTAGTACCTGCAGTAAGGGACAGATCCCAGCGGATGTCACTCCTCCTGACACCCCCTGCGATCCTCCTGATGTGAATGTCGGGATCAGCTGTTCTCAGGGCTACAGAGCCAGGAGAACAGCTGACGCTGAGCCGTAGGTATACATCGTATATCTACTGCCCAGCAAGAACTTACGGTGAGCTTGCAATGTGTATACAGTATACACATTGCTGGCTCACTTAACCCCTTGCTGAGCTGTGCGCTATGCGCAAGCCCAGCAAGGGAAGAGTTAACTTACACTGCTGGACAGTGTAGGTTAACCCTTTGTGCGGTATACACTATATACAGCTATCTATAGATAGCTGTATACAGTGTATACAGAAGACGAAGTCCAGCTTACTTCCCTCGAGTCCCGGGCGGGGTTCGTGTAGCTCCGCCCCCTAGTGATGACGTCATTAGGGGCGGAGCTACAGAAGGGAACAAGGCTAATTAATCTGAAGCTCTGTTCACATTGTACGTTTTGTATAATGTGAACAGACCCTTCTGGCAGTGTCTACCCAGACAGGGAGACTCCAGCTGTTGCTAAACTACAACTCCCAGCATGCCCAGACAGCCAAAGGCTGTCTGGGCATGCTGGGAGTTATAGTTTTGCACCAATTGGTGGCTCCCTGTTTGGGTAGACATTGCATCATGGGTGCTCTCCCCAGCGGACAGCGCCAAAAATGTCATAACCAATTTTTTGTGTTTTTTTCTTCTCGTTTCAGATCCGTGTATGCAGAGGATTACTGCGGATTCGATGGATTACGGCGGATTATTTATTTTTTCCTTTAATAAAATGGTTAACGAGGGCTGTGGGGGAGTGTTTTTTTAAATAAAATAATTTTTCCAATGTGTTGTGTTTTTTTTTTTTATTGAATTTTCAAGGTTAGTAGTGGACGCTGTCTTATTGACGGAATCCATTACTAGGCCAGGGCTTAGTGCTAGCCCCCAAAACAGCTAGCGCTAACCCCCAATTATTACCCCGGTACCCACCGCCACAGGGGTGCCGGGAAGAGCCGGTACCAACAGGCCCGGAGCGTCAAAATGGCGCTCCTGGGCCTAGGCGGTAACAGGCTGGCATTATTTAGGCTGGGGAGGGCCAGTAACAATGGTCCTCGCCCACCCTGGGAACGTCAGGCTGTTGCTGTTTGGTTGGTATTGTGCTGAGAATGAAAATACGGGGAACCCTATGCGTTTTTTTTTTATTTTTTTATTTAAATAAAAAAAAAAACGCATAGGGTTCCCCGTATTTTCATTCTCAGCACAATACCAACCAAACAGCAACAGCCTGACGTTACCAGGGTGGGCGAGGACCATTGTTACTGGCCCTCCCCAGCCTAAATAACGCCAGCCTGTTACCGCCTAGGTCCAGGAGCGCCATTTTTGACGCTCCGGGCCTGTTGGTACCGGCTCTTCCCGGCACCCCTGTGGCGGTGGGTACCGGGGTAATAATTGGGGGTTAGCGCTAGCTGTTTTTGGGGCTAGCACTAAGCCCTGGCCTAGTAATGGATTCCGTCAATAAGACAGCTTCCGCTACTAGCCCTGAAAATTCAATAAAAATAAAAAAAACACAACACATTGGAAAAATTATTTTATTTAAAAAAACACTCCCCCACAGCCCTCGTTAACCATTTTATTAAAGGGAAAAAAAATAATCCGCCGTAATCCATCGAATCCGCAGTAATCCTCTGCATACACGGATCTGAAACGAGAAGAAAAAAAAACACAAAAAATTGGTTATGACATTTTTGGCGCTGTCCGCTGGGGAGAGCACCCATGATGCAATGTCTACCCAAACAGGGAGCCACCAATTGGTGCAAAACTACAACTCCCAGCATGCCCAGACAGCCTTTGGCTGTCTGGGCATGCTGGGAGTTGTAGTTTAGCAACAGCTGGAGTCTCCCTGTCTGGGTAGACACTGCCAGAAGGGTCTGTTCACATTATACAAAACGTACAATGTGAACAGAGCTTCAGATAAACTAGCCTTGTTCCCTTCTGTAGCTCCGCCCCCTAATGACGTCATCACTAGGGGGCGGAGCTACACGAACCCGGCCCGGGACTCGAGGGAAGTAAGCTGGACTTCGTCTTCTGTATACACTGTATACAGCTATCTATAGATAGCTGTATACAGTGTATACCACCCAAAGGGTTAACCTACACTGTCCAGCAGTGTAAGTTAACTCTTCCCTTGCTGGGCTTGCGCATAGCGCACAGCTCAGCAAGGGGTTAAGTGAGCCAGCAATGTGTATACTGTATACACATTGCAGGCTCACTGTAAGTTCTTGCTGGGCAGTAGATATACGATGTATACCTACAGCTCAGCGTCAGCTGTTCTCCCGGCTCTGTAGCCCTGAGAACAGCTGATCCCGACATTCACATCAGGAGGATCACAGCGGGTGTCAGGAGGAGTGACATCCCTGGGATCTGTCCCTTACTGCAGGTACTAATACTCCCAACATGGAGCACACTCTGCTCCATGCTGGGAGCTGTAGTACCTGCATTAATAGACATATGGCAGCGAGTGTAACTTCTGACACCCGCTGCGATCTGTCTATTAATGCAGGTACTACAGCTCCCAGCATGGAGCAGAGTGTACTCCATGTTGGGAGTGGTAGTACTTGTAGTAAAGGGAAGATCACTGCGGGTATCACTCCTGACACCCGCTGCGATCCTCCAGTATAATGTATGAATGCGGCGGCCGCTCTTCTATGGTCCCCTGCACGGCCGTATATATACACATATTCCTATTTCTCAAAGAGAGCTGTGATTGGCTGGAACCATCTGGCCAATCACAGCTCTGCGGGAAATATTAATATGTGTACATATACGTGAGTGCAGGGGACCATAGAAGAGCAGCCGGCGCATCTATACATTATACAAGAGGATCGCAAGGGACCCCTGCAATCTGTCAATTAGTACAGGTAACTACTACTCCCATCATGGAAGAGTGTGTTCCATGCTGGGAGTAGTAGTACTACCTAAAAAATGTTTTAAAAAAAAAGTGAAAAACACGCACACACTACATTTTCATTATTGTCGGCTACATTTTTAGTGCTTTACCCGCTCACATAAATTGATCCCTGTTTAAAAATGCATAAACATTTCATAATAAAAAAGATACATTTCGTTAGATACAATTTTTTTCATCACCACTGTATCTTTTTTATTATGATTTTTTTATGATACCTTGCGAAATTTTAATAAAAAAAGGTATCTCCATTATTTATTAGGATCGCTAAAGTCCAAAAAAAGACTAAAGATTTACCGAATGTACCCGAATACCGAATGTACCCGAATACCGAATGTATCCGAAAAAACAACACGAATACCCGAATACCGAATGTATCCGAAAAATCTAAACCGAAAATATTGCCGAACCGAAATTTTTTTCCAAAACGAAAAAACGAAACAAAATTAAACGAAAATTTTTCTAGTGCACAAGTCTAGTGGGCATATTCTTTAGTTTTGGCTATGCTCTAGGTCATCATTCTGGGAACATAACCTGTTTTATTTTTAATGTCCCATGTACCCCATTTTAGTTAGTGTACCCCAGTTATTTACCCCATGTAATGCCCCTTCAGGGGGGGTCCACTGTTCTGGCTCCATAGGCAGCAATGCAAAAGCTCAAGGCCCTGACTGCACTCCTGCTCCTAAGAGAACGGTCTGCACCCGTAGAGCTACTATCGTCCAGACATGAGGTAGGTCCTCACTCCAAAGAAATGCATCTACAAAATTACGGTGACATTTTCTCGTTTTACCACTTGTGAAAATGAAAATTTTTGTGTAAAAAAATCTAATTTTTCCTTTTTACATCCCGTTATAATGACCATTTATCAAACACCTGTGGGGTGTTAAGGCCCACTGTACTCCTTGTTACATGCCTTGAGGGATGTAGTTTCCAAAATAGTATGCCATGTGTTTTTATTTTTGCTGTTATGGCACCATAGGGGCTTCCTAAATACAACATGCCCCCCCCCCCCCCCCCCCATTTCATCAAAATTTGCAAATGTGACTCCTTCTCTTCTGAGCATTGTAGTACACCCACAGAGCACTTGACGTCCACACATGGGGTACTTCCATACTCAGAAGAGATAGGGTTACAAATTTTGGGGGGCATTTTCTCCTATTACCCCTTGTAAAAATGTAAAATTTGGGAAAACAACAGCATTTTAGTAAAAAAAAAAAAAAAATTTATTTACATATCCAAAGTCGTCAAACACCTGTGGGGTGTTAAGGCTCACTGTACCCCTTGTTACGTTCCTTAAGGCCAAAATGGGCCTGGTCCTTAAGGGGTTAAAGGGGTACTCCGGTGGAAAACTTTTTTTTTAACCCCTTAAGGACTGAGCCCTTTTTCACCTTAAGGACTGAGTCCTTTTTTTGCAATTCTGACCACCGTCGCTTTATGCATTAATAACTCTGGGATGCTTTTACCAATTATTCTGATGCTGAGATAGTTTTTTGCGACATATTCTACTTTATTTTAGTCGTTACTTGCATCCTTTCTTGGTGAAAAATCCCAAAATTTCATGAAAATTTTGAAAATTTTGCATTTTTCTAGCTTTGAAGCTCTCTGCTTGTAAGGAAAATGGATATTCCGAATAAAATTTATATTGATTCACAAATACTGTCTACTTTATGTTGGCATCATAAAATGGACATATTTAAAATTTTTGAAAAAATTTGAGGGCTTCAAAGTAGAGCAGCAATTTTCAAAATTTTCATGAAAATTGCTAAATCTGAAGGGACAGATGTTACAGAACTACAACTCCCAGCATGCAGTTTTGCAACATCTGGAGGGCTACTGTTTGGCCACCACTGTAATATTTTTGCTACATCTGGAGGGTCACAGTTTGGAGACTGTGACCCTCCAGATGTAGCAAAACTACAACTCCCAGCATGCCCTGTCTGGGCATGCTGGTAGTTGCAGTTTGGCAACCACTAGAAGGGCAGCAGTAAATATCTCAGTAAACCTTCCCCCCTCCCCACCGTCACCTACCTATCTGCGCTGTGATCTCCGCTGATGCCACCGATGATCGGCGGTCCCCACGGCATCTTCTCCTCAGGTACTGGCCACCATCTTCTCCCCCCGTTCTACCCGACATCCAGGGGTGGGCAAAGCAGGGGGTTTCCATGGCAACCCCCTTCTTCCACTGCCATTGGTCAGTACTCTGTGCTGACTAATGGCAGGGGATAGGAGGAGATCACAGCACTGCAACCTCGCTCCTATCCCTTAGGATGATCGGGGCTGTCACTGACAGCTCCGATCATCCATATTTTCCAGACGATCGGGTCACCGAGACCCGATCAGCCCGGAATAGCAGAAAATTGCATGTCTGAATTGACATCCGATTTAATGCGATCGCCGACATGGGGGGGGGGGGGGGGTTCTCAGGACCCCCCTCGGCGATGTCCCGGGATACCTGCTGAATGATTTCAGCAGGCATCCCGGTCTGGTCCCCAACTGGCTAGCGGCCGGGACCGGAGTTCCCACGAGGGTATCCATACGCCCTCAGTCCTTAAGGACTTTAAAACGGGGGCGTATGGATACGCCCGCCATCCTTAAGAAATTAAGGGGTTAAAGGGGTACTCTGGTGGAAAACGTTTTTTTTTTTTTTTTTAAATCAACTGGTGCCAGAAAGTTAAACAGATTTGTAAATTACTTCTATTAAAAAATATTAATCCTTCCAGTACTTATTAGCTGCTGAATACTACAGAGGAAATTATTTTCTTTATGGAACATAGAGCTGTCTGCTGACATCTCTGTCCATTTTAAGAACTGTCCTGAGTAAGGAGAAAATCCCTGTAGCAAACATATGTTGCTCTGGACAGTTTCTAAAATGGACAGAGATGTCAGCAGAGAGCACTGTGCTCGTGATGTCAGCAGAGAGCTCTGTTTTCCAAAAAAGAAAATAATTTCCTCTGTAGTATTCAGCAGCTAATAAGTACTGGAAGGATTAAGATTTTTTAATAGAAGTTGTTTACAAATCTGTTTAACTTTCTGGCACCAGTTGATTAAAAAAAACACATCACAGTCTGTATTGCTTGTTATTTCTACATTAGTATTTGCTGTTGGATAATTATTTTGACCATCATTACTGTGTTTATTTACCTAGTTATTCTAAAATATTTTTGATATTTTTGATAGATTACTACTTGATATCGTCAGTTTTATATGGATACTTCGATATTTTTACAGCATGTGGGAGAAATATACAATTGATATTGGCGGTGGGATTTATGATTGTTTATATTTACTCATGTGCTCCTGGAGGGAGAGTGTCTCGCCCCCTCGGTTTGGTTGGGGTCTCTCTTTTGTTTGTGGGATAATTTTAATTAATTTTAAATGTCTTGTTTGTATACATTTGACTTAATAAAATATTGTCATATTTTGCTCATATTCTAGTGTTTGGGTTTGCAATCCTTGTATAGTGTCTAGCTCCCTTCTTGTTTGCCTATGTTAGTATTTTGACACTTTGTCTTGTATATTGCTATTAGAATCACTGCCGCAGAGCGGCACAATGACAGAGTCTGGATGTGGCAGCATTCTTTGAATGGGGAGTGCTTCCTGTGATGATCTCAATTGGCAGACTATGAAACAATGACTATGAATTCTCCCTGCCTGTCTGCAGTGATGCGAGCTTGAGGTCAATGGATTTCCCCTGTGCTGATCTGTATCGTCAGTAACGCTGATTAGTGACCACACAGTTTCTGCTCTCTCTCTAGCCAGAACGAAATCCCCATCTTCGGCAATGGCTGCCGAATATATAGGGCTGTGACATCACAGTGCTGGCTGGCTGCTGATTCAGTGTGTGATTCAGGGTGATCCTGCCTACCCGCCTTCCCAGACTTCCTTGCCCCATGTCCTCCCACATGTAGCTGCCTTTTAAGCCCCCAGGCCCGCACAAAATGTAGTTACTTCGTTACTACGAAGCGCGAGGAAAGTCGGATTGGTTCAGAACCTAATTTTTCATGAAATATTTCATGAAATTTGAAATTCGATTCGCCCATCTATAATACTAGTAATAGTAGTAATTTGTCTTAAAGGGGTACTCCGCTGCTCAGGGTTTGGAACAAACTGTTCCGAATGCTGGAGCCGTTGTCGTGTGCTCGTGATGTCATAGCCACGCCCCCTCACGATGTCACGCCCCCTCCCATAGACTTGCATTGAGGGGGCGGGGCGTGACAAGCATGATGGGGCGGGACTATGATGTCACGAGCTCCCGGCGCCGGCTCCAGCGTTCGGAACAGTTTGTTACAAACCCTGAGCAGCGGAGTACCCCTTTAAGCCCCACCTGAAAGTCTCCATGCTTCCCTTGGAGTGGCCTTCCACCTTGTCACTTGTTCATACAATTTACAAAGAATCCAAGGTACTGGACCAATGTATACAAGATAAAATTCCTCTTTATTACGAATTTATAAAAAAAATAATTAAATTACAACCTAATTACAATATTTACGCCAATATGGCTTTTGTGAATCCAGTTTTCCTTTTCACTTTCTTTTGGCTTGATAATTTCTCCCTCCATATTCCCTATATTCCTTGTATAAGAATAATCTTCTGAAAGGTATGGAAAGAATTGGAGCACTCACCCCGGTTGTCGTCTTGCAAATTCTTTATTCCATCACAGGGGAATCATGACACAATGGGGAGCAACATAGACGGGTGCGGACAGAAGGCCGAGGAGCACAGACAGGTGAGGGAGCAACAAATGTTTCACGCTCTAAAATGCTTCCTCTGGCTCCAACCTGACGTCGATACATCGTAGCGCGTTTTTATTCACAACAGGTAGACGTCACTTGTAATTAACATAAACAGGTGAATATGAAAACATACAAAATCGTGACTAGTGTGAAAAAATAAAAACAGCTAAAACCAGTTACTCGTACAGCATGTGTATATATTATATGAAAACTTGCTGTACGAGTTACTGGTTTTAGTGGTTTTTATTCTTATGTTGATCTTCAGCAGATATTAATGAATTGGGTTCTAAGGTTTCAAATGAAACACCTTGTAAAAATCAGCAGCATTACAATTTGTAAGTCTCGCCCTCCCTTCCTATTACATGTATAGCTTGCTTAGCTGGCGAGCCATAAAAGTTTTCAATGTTTTTTTTTTTAGAATGTGAATACCTGAAACGTAAAATTTATTTTATTTTTTTCATTCTTTATTTGTTTAAAAAAAAATACATAAAATTGCATATATTCGTCACTCTTTCATAAACAATTAGAAAGAATCCATAAAAATCCAGAGTACGTATCTCTTTAATATACCACATTGCACAAAGAAATATATAGTGTTGAGCGCATATTCGAAATGCGAATTTTTACCGTGAATATCGGCACTTCGCGATTTCGTGAATATTTAGAATATAGTGATAAATATTCGTAATGACGAATATTCCTTTTGTTATGCACATTTTTTTGCGAATATCGGCACTTCCAGACTGATCACTGATCCCTCCCTTCTTTTAGGTGAAAGATTTAATTGCTCATGCACACTATGCGAATTTCATTACGAATTTTTGCATGGAGGAAAAAAAAAGAAACGCACATAGCGACTATGCGAATTTCGCGAACATAGGACAAATATTCATCCATATATTCCCAAAATATCGCAAATTCAAATATGGCCCCTACTGCTCATCACTAGAAATATATTCATTGGCCCTCATTTACTAACAGGATCCCGACGCTTTTTGTCGGGTTTTGCACCAGAATTCTGTCTGCACCAGAATTTGTGCCAGAATTTGCGCCAGAATCTGGCGCACAACCCAACAAAATCAAAATCACTCAGAGTGAAAAAAAAAAAAAAAAACTACAAAAGGGGCGTTTTTCCCGATAAAAGGGGCGTGTTCCCGACAAAAAGAGAAAAACCCTCCGAGTGGGAAGAAAACTCACAGGAAAACCTGTGAGTTTTGCTTCACAGAAACCCGACAGATTAGAGCTGTCGGGTTTCTGTGAAGCAAAACTCACAGGTTTTCCTGTGAGTTTTCTTCCCACTCGGAGGGTTTTTACTCGGAAATTACTCAAAACAGGGTCTGTTCCATGTTGGGGGTAGTAGTACAGGGGCTGAGGGATTGATCGCACCGGGTCTCACTTCTGAGACCCGATCCGATCAAAAGTTATTAAGCAGGGGAGCGGGCGGCATGTTCTGATCCCCTGCAATGTACTGTAAACTTTCATTTTTAAATTCCCCACCAGAAGCCCTGAATGGCCGGGGCCGAGCTGTGGTGGGCAAAGATGTATAGAATCGTTGGGGGGGGGGGGGGGTATATATCTGGCCCCTCCAGCGTTTCTATATATATTTCCCCCTGCTGCGCTTTATCAAACTTAGTGCCCGCTGCGCTTGAATAAATGTACTGCTATTGGCAGCAGCGCGAGCCTCCCTGCACTGCTTTACTTGTCATTCATAGCGGTGAGCCGGCACCTGTATATATGATGCTGTGAGGGTCAGACATATGGATATATGTCTGACCCTCACAGCATCTATATATACAGGTGCCAGCTCACCGCTATGAATGACAAGTAAAGCAGTGCAGGCAGCGGAGGCTCGCGCTGCTGCTGCCAATAGCTTACTTGTCATTCATAGCGGTGAGCCGGCATTTGTATATGTATGATGTGAGGGTCAGACATATATCCATATGTCTGACCCCCACAGCATGATATGCAGCTGCTGCCCGCTATGAATGACAAACTCTTAGCAGCGAGAGCGGGCAGCAGCCCTCCGCTCCCCCGCTAATAGAGTTTTCATTCATTGGCAGCCAGGGGAGGGAGAAGATGAAGATTAATATGCGCAGCTTGGGGGAGGCAGTATATATATAAATATGCGCAGCGGGGGTCAGTATACATATATAATAGCGCTGGGGGGGGGCAGTACATTTAATCAAGCGCAGCGGCCACTAAGTTTGATATAGCGCAGCAGGGGGAAATATGTATAGAAACGCTGGAGGGGCCAGATATATACCCCCCCCCCCCCCGCAATTCTATACATCTTTGCCCACCACAGCACTACTATATTAAAACCCTGCCAGGAGCCCTGATTGGCTCCTCGGTCCCGGCCATTCAGGGCTCCTGGTGGACTGGTGGGGAATTTAAAAATGAAAGTTTACAGTACATTGCAGGGGATCGGAACATGCCGCCCGCTCCCCTGCTTAATAACATCTGATCGGATCGGGTCTCAGAAGTGAGACCCGGCGCGATCAATCCCTCAGCCCCTGTACTACTACCCCCAACATGGAACAGACCCTGTTCCATGATGGGGGTAGTAGTACAAGCACTAATGTAGTCAGAATTTGCAGAAACTTTTTTTCTGTCGAACAGAATACATTTTGTGCGACAGAAAAAAAAACCTGCGACAGAAAGAAAGGGAAATTGGGCGACAGATTAGTTAATCACAAGGAAAAAAAAGACGAATACACTGAAAACAAAAACCTAACCGACACTCCAGTCTTTGTAAATGAGGGCCAATGTCTTGTGTAAAATAATAATAATAATAATAGTCTTCATAGCAGCCAATATTACCGGTATATTGTATCTATAACCACAGATACTTAAAATTACAAAATACAATTTTCTTTACAAGCCAACATATCATTATACCGATAAATTTATTTCCCATCTCCCCATCCCCAAAAAGAAAAAAGTAAGTCCCAAACCTATTACTTTAGTCATTTAGGACTGTCTACGATAATTTCCATATTCTATTGCACAGAACGATTTTACCTCTTTCTTTTAGCCATAATAGCTTGTAACATTTCAATTCCCCAATAAGCTTCTTCCATGCTTCCCCAGAGGGTGGTGTCCTAGCGAACCATGTCCTGAGGATATAAGATGAGCAAGAAAAAAATATATCTTCTCTAAGATGAGCAAGAAAAAATATATCTTCTCTAGTATTTTTATTTATTTCTAGGATCCACTTTTCGGGTCTAATGTTACTTCATGTAGCAACAAAAAAAGGTCGGCACTCGAGAGCCGTAGTGGTGCAAGCGGATGGGAATGTACTGAAAGGAAACAAATTCCGGCACTCACTGTTTTCTTCTGCCAAGTGTAACCTGTTTATTGACATGGTGTTAATTACAAGAAATGACGCCTTTCGGCCAAAGACTTACTCAGACTGACTGTCAGTCTGAGTAAGTCTTTGGCCGAAACACATCATTTCTTGTAATTAGAACTGTGTCAATAAACATGTTACACTTGGCAGAAGAAAACAGTGAGTGCCGGAATTTATTTCCTTAATGTTACCTCATGACCTAATTTATTAAGAATTTCCAACCCAACTCCTTCGCATAGTCTCATGACCTCAGGGCACTTCCAAATCATATGGAAGAAATCTGCCCCTTGCATTTCATATTTTAGGCTGTTGTCATCTTGCCTAATTCCCATCCTAAAGAGACTATGTATTGAATAGTACAGTCGATGTATAATTCTGAACATAAAGAATGTACATTGAGAGGTGTAGGACCTATTAGTATCTTTTCATCTTTTCACGTTAGGTGTGTTGAGGCATGGGAGGTATTTGGGGAGAAATTTGTCTGGCTTCTGTGCCCAGAAATAATTGACACACTACTTGCAGTTACCTTACCCCAGCTCTGCTCCCGACTTTCTTTCTTCTCCCCGCAGAAGCATTGGGTTACCACTGAAACCATCTCTCGTAAGCATTACAAGATGTCCTTATCTGAATACTATCTATAAATTGAAGTGAGAGTGCTCCATGGTGCAATTAAAATAGGGAAATAATGGTGAAAGGAAAATTATCAAACCGCTCACCCTGACATGTTGTGCAGCCCCATACACAACAATGGTGAAACGTATAAACAGGTGTCCGCTGCCCACCGACTCCGTTGAATATATAGTCAAGGTAGCTTCAAGAGTAAACGCCGGCTCTGCTGGGCGCTCCTGCGCCCAGCTGAGGCGGGGTTTACTCTTGAAGCTACCTTGACTACTTATTTGAATACTGACTTGGGACTTGGCTTCATTCCTGGTCCTGTTTTTGGCCCATCTACTGACTAAACCTTTTCCTATGTATTCCATTGTGTTCTCATACCACCCTGTAGCTGTACTCTGGGGACTTTAAAACAACTCCTTAGTCTAAAGTTTCTTGTTACGGTTAAGTGGGAAACAAGGAGACTCTGGGTTTGTCAGTAAGGAATATTATTTAGCATAAAATACCATCCCTCCCAATCCTCTGTCCTTCTTTAATTCCCCCTCCAAATAATTTACCCCATCACACCACATAGCAAAGGTATAGCTATTAATAACCCATTAAATAATATACCACTAAATGATAAATACTACCATAATTATACCAATTATTACCACCATACCATATGATTGCCATAATGACCTCTTCCGGATATCGTCCAATCATGCAGAGTTACTGCCCAAAAAATCTTGGGCTTCTCACTGTTACACCACATACTTACAGACTGCCCCCATGACGCCAACAATGACCCTTATGCCAGGCACAGTCTCCTATGACAACTTCAATGCCTCTTATGATAACCACAATGCCCCAGATGCCAACCCCATGACAACTGCAATGTCCCTTATGTAAGCAACATTTTCCTAAATCAGAATATGCCCCAAGACAGCTACAAAGCCCTATGTGGCAGCCAAATGTCACCTTGCCTAACAAAATCCATCATGCCAATCCCACCGCCCTATGACATCTACACTGCCCCACATGACAACCAAAGATCCCGTCAAGGCAACCACAACTTTTTTGTATGACTTTGAGCATGTAGTCCTCATAAGTTGACCCACTCACCCTCCCATTGGGTAAACGTGTGACTTCTTCCTCCTCCACTCCATGGGTTTGGCTTGATGTCTAGTACCGAAAGTCCCCAGAGACTGAAATGCAACAAGAAGTGATTTTGCCAAGTGATATTTGGCTGACGTTGGCTCAAGGGACAGGCTTTAGGCTCTTCGCATCATAAAACCCCTGAAGCAGGGGAGGATGATGACACGCGGATACCCAATTTGATGAGGAGTGGGTCAACTGGGTAGGACGGCATGGGCAACAGTCATACAGAAAGGTACAAAAGATTGTGGATGTAATATCTAAATAAAGAAATACATCTTAATAAAGTACTCAACTATGCCCATTTGATTGGAAAATATTTTTGACCCCTAAGTGTAATGTTTCTGCTTGAGGATAGCTTTATAATGGTGTGTGGAGACTTATAGGCCATTCATGCTCCATTGGGAATTCTGGTGAAGAAGGATATGCAAAGTAGCTCTCTGACACCACCTTTTCAAATTAGCTTTCATTTCATGTCAGTGTTTGATTCCTCTAAGACGCCTTAGAACATGAAAAGGTATTTGCTAAGCCAAGACAAAAACCCATCTGTAGATAGCTACGGTATTTTGGGGCTATTGGGTGGAGACTTACAGGCCGTTCATGCTCCATTGATAATTCTGAGAAGGAGTATAAGCAAATTAGTTCTCTGACACTAACACTCTTGGAGGTTACCTTCCCTTTTAGTCAGCGTTGAGCTCATTTAAGAAGTCTTAGAACATGACTGGGGATTTACTAAGCCAAGCCAGAAACTCATCCGTAGACAGCTATTTTGGGGCTATTGTGTGGAGACTTATAGGCCCTTCATGCTCCATTGATAATTCTGAGAAGGAGTATATGCAAATCAGCTCTCTGACACCACCTCTTTGAAGTTACCTTCCCTTTTAGTCATTGTTCAGCTCATTTAAGAAGCCTTAGAACATGACTGGTGATTTACTAAGCCAAGCCAGAAACTCGTCTGTAGACAGGTATATTGGGTTATTGTTCCTTGTCAGAACAGAGCAGGGTGCTGGCTTGCTGTGAAAGTGCCTATTGTTGTAAGACCATTGTGATAATGTTTCTACCTTGAGGAGAACAACATAAAGATGTGTGGTGACTTACAGGCCATTCATGCTCCATTGGTACTTCTGGGAAAATGGATATGCAAATCAGCTCTCTAAAACCTCTTGGAGGTAATCTTCCCTTCAAGGCAATGTTCAGTTTATTTCAGAAGCCTTAGAAAATGACTGGGGATTTACTAAGCCAAGCCAGAAACTTGTCTGTAGACAGCTCAGCTATATTGGGTTATTGCTTTTCCTCAGCACAGAGCTGGGTGCTGGTTGGCTGCGAAAATGTCTATTGTTGTGGGACCAAAGTGATAATGTTTCTCCTTTAAGAGAGCACCATAAAGATGTGTGGAGACTTGTGTGGAGGTCATTCAGGCTCCATTGATAAATCTGGGCAGAAGGATATGCAAATCAGCTCTCTGACACCCCCTCTTGGAGGTAACCTTTCCATCAAGTCAATAACCAGCTAATTTAAGAAGCCTTAGAACATGACTGGGGAGTTACTAAGCCAAGCCAGAAACTCATCTGTAGACAGCTATTTTGGGGCTGTTCCCATTAACGTTTAACTGTCATTTTACCTTCATGATACAATACTATGATACAAAAATGAACAATGCTTATTCCAGATGGTCTCATGTACTTATGAATTAACAATCGTGTGAAAAATTTAAGATTGAATTATTGAAGATGGAATTATTTGTGTTTCCCAGCTTGTAAAACAGACACCTGCTGTTTCGAGTCCCACAGCCTAATGTTTTGTATACGGTAACTACATTGTTTTATAGACAACATGCAGGTTCCTTGGGGGGTTTGAATACATTATTAAGGTCTACAGTTAGTTTTGGTGGATAGGGCTTGGTGGTTGTACATAGTAGTCTGTGTATGTTTGTTCGAAGTTTTTCTATTTGGTCTATTGCTGTGCTGAGTGAAAATTCTTCTAAGATAGTGGTCTCCAAACTGTGGACCTCCAGCTATTGCAAAACTACAACTCCCAGCATGCCGGGAGTTGTAGTTTTGCAACACATGGATGTCCACAGTTTGGAGACCACTGTTCTAGGGAACATACAGTAAGCATGGAGTTATGCTCAATAAGCAATTTCCAATTATTGATGGCCTGTACATTAAGATTCTTAAAGGGGTACTCCACTCCTAGACATCTTATCCCCTATCCAAAGGACAAGGGATAAGATGTCTCATCGCAGGGGGTCCGGTAGAGGAGTTCGCTCCATGCATCGGATGACTGGGGTGCCGCATTAGAGATTGCAGAGGGTCCTGGATAGGGAATAAGATGTCTTGGGGGAAGTACCCCTTTAAAGAAATCTATTATTATTGTATAAAGGCTATTAATAAATAGTATAATGTAATGGTCCTTGTGTATACCTTGTGCTTACCTGTTTTAGCTGTTGTGGCAGGCACGAGTTTTAAGACATTTTTGTTTCTGATTCATTTCCCATGAATCCTCTACCTTGAATTCCCAAGAGAGGAGGTAGGTCAGTTCACCCAATGGGACCAACCTATTTACCTGGCTAGTCTCCATCCACCAGAAGCCTTAAAGGGGTATTGCGGTGGAAAACTTTTTTTTAAAATCAACTGGTGCCAGAAAGCTAAACAGATTTGTAAATTACTTCTGTGGTGTCCCGGTACCGTATTCTATCCGGTACCTTTTTATTGTGGGTCCCCATAGCCGGAGTCCCTAGGACGTCGGGGTTCCTGTTGTCCTGTCCACCCCTAGTCACCTCTTATCCAGATAGTTATTGCACCAATAGCTTACTTAGGAAGCATGTAAATATTATATAAAAGCTCTATAAATAGTTAATAACCTGTCTCATAGCGTAACAGGACCTGCGGGTCACGTGGTTAGGTGAACTCTATGGTATTTCTGCTTGAGGACCTTTGGAGGTCCTTGTGACGTAGTCAATCCCATCACTCATTGTATCAGTGAATGACGGATGTTCGGACCAATCAGATTAGCCCCCCCCCCCTGCCCATATAAGGGAGCGGCGGCCATGTTCTCGCTCTCTTGTTCCTGTGCTAGCAAGCAAGAAGCATCTGCGCTGCTGAGATCTGTGAGTCTAGGCCTGAACCTTGCGGCGACGGCCGATAACTGCTAAATTCTGAGTGTATCAATCCCCACGCACTCTGCAAGATCACCGGACCTTATCTATCCCCTAAATCCGGACGGATCTGCAATAATTACCCTAAATTCAGAGACTTTAATTTATTTCAAGGTCCGCAACAATTGTCAGTCATTGAGCTATATAAAGACTGTATTCCGGAGACTGTCATTGTTCATTGGATGTACCGCAAGCACTTAAGTAAAGTTACCCAAGTTCAAGTACATTGTGGACCTTCAGTCATTTCATTATATGCACCTGTCGTTTCTGGGAAGGGCGGCGACAGGCCGGAGAATTACCTCAGCATTCTAGCCCTGCGTCACAAACTATAGGGTTAACATTAACCCCTTATCTACCACAACATCCCAACTACCATACACCCCCCAAGGCTACCACACTTCTATTAAAAAATCGTAATCCTTCTAGGACTTATCAGCTGCTGTATGCTCCACAGGAAGTTCTTTTCTTTTTGAATTTCTTTTCTGCCTGACCACAGTGCTCTCTGCTGACACCTCTGTCTGTCTCAGGAACTGTCCAGAGTAGAAGCAAATCCCCATAGCAAACCTCTCCTGCTCTGGACAGTTCCTGACATGGACAGAGGTGTCAGCAGAGAGCACAGATCGTCAGACTGGAAAGAAATTCAAAAAGAAAAGAACTTTCTCTGTAGTATACAGCAGCTCATAAGTACTGAAAGGATTAATATTTTTTTAATAGAAGTAATTTACAAATCTGTTTAACTTTCTGGCACCAGTTCATTAAAAAAAATTATAATAATAAATAGGGGGAGATTTATCAAAATCTGTGCATAGGAAAAGTTGCCGAGTTACCCATTGCAACCAATCAGATTGCTTCTTTAATTTTGCAGAGGCCTTTTCAGAAATGAAAGAAGAAATGTGATTGGTTGCTATGGGCAACTGGTCAGCTTTTTCTCTACACTGGTTTTCATAAATCTCCTCCATAGTTTTCCACCAGAATACCCCGTTAACACCTAAAACTCAAGTTGGTTGGTGTCAGTTCACACTATGGTGGAGATTTATCAAAACTTGCCCAGAGGAAAAGATGCTGATTTGCCCATAGCAACCAATCAGATCGCTTCTTTCATTTTTGAAAAAGGCCCCTGTAAAATGAAAGAAGCGATCTGATTGGTTGCTATGGGCAACTGGGCAACTTTTCCTCTGGACAGGTTTTGATAAATCTCCCCTAATGTATAGTTTTGATGCATATTCACATGAAGCAACATCAATTTAACCTATAATCACAACTGAGATAGTTTTATGCAGAGTTACAATGTTTAAGCTGTGTTTGCATGTAAACATTTTTATTGCCTTTTTCAAACGTTTTTACAGCATTTTGCCTGTTTCTGCTGCGATTCTCTAAAATTGTGCTAACAATAACAAGTTTTTACTGTATTTTGCACAAATGTGGTAAAATATCAAATTTTTGGCACAATATTGAAAAATCATGTAAAAAATGCAGCAAAGAGATGTGTGAACACATTCTGATCCCATAGAAAAAGCAGCAGCAGTATACAGATAGAGCTGGAGGGGAGATGTATAACTACTAGAAATCCTGATCCCATAGAGAAAGCAGCAGCAGTATATACTGTAGATAGAGCTGGAGGGGAAATGTATAACTGCTATAAATATCCTGATCCTATAGAAATAGCAGCAGCAGTATACAGAGCTGGAGGGGAGGTGTATAACCTCTATATATCCTGATCCCATAGAGATAGCAGCAGCAGTATATACTGTAGATAGAGCTGGAGGGAAATGTATAACTACTATAAATATCCTGATCCTATAGAAATAGCAGCAGCAGTATACAGAGCTGGAGGGGAGGTGTATAACCACTATATATCCTGATCCCATTGAGTTAGCAGCAGCAGTATATACTGTAGATAGAGCTGGAGGGAAATGTATAACTACTATAAATATCCTGATCCTATAGAAAGAGCAGCAGCAGTATACAGAGCCGGAAGGGAGGTGTATAACCTCTATATATCCTGATCCCATACAGTTAGCAGCAGCAGTATACACATAGAGCTGGAGGGGAGGTGTATAACTACTATATATTCAGATCCCATAGAAATAGCAGCAGCAGTGTACAGACAGAGCTGGAGAGGAGGTATATAACTACTATACATCCTGATTCCATAGAAATAGCAACAGCAGTATACAGATAGAGTTGGAGCGGAGGTGTATAACTACTATTTATCCTGATCCCATAGATATAACAGCAGCACTGTAAAGATCTGGGTGGGTAGAGGTCTTGGGCTGATCAAGGACTTGACTTCCTTTTGACACATTAGGCACTGGGATTTTCTGTGGGTCAGATCGGTGATCACTGTTACGCCGAGCGCTCCGGGTTCCCGCTCCTCCCCGGAGCGCTCGCTTCACCTCCTCCGCTGCAGCGCTCCGGTCACGTCCTCTGACCCGGGGCGCTGCGATCCTGCTGCTAGCCGGGATGCGATTCGCGATGCGGGTAGCGCCCGCTCGCGATGCGCACCCCGGCTCTCCTACCTGACTCGCTCCCCGTCTGTTCTGTCCCGGCGCGCGCGGCCCCGCTCCCTAGGGCGCGCGCGCGCCGGGTCTCTGCGATTTAAAGGGCCACTGCGCCGCTGATTGGCGCAGTGGTTCCAATTAGAGTTATCACCTGTGCACTCCCTATATTACCTCACTTCCCTTGCACTCCCTTGCCGGATCTTGTTGCCTTAGTGCCAGTGAAAGCGTTCCTTGTGTGTCCCTTGCCAGTGTTTCCAGACCTTCTGCCTTTGCCCTTGACTACGATCCTTGCTGCCTGCCCCGACCTTCTGCTACGTCCGACCTTGCTTCTGCCTACTCCCTTGTACCGCGCCTATCTTCAGCAGCCAGAGAGGTGAGCCGTTGCTAGTGGATACGACCTGGTCACTACCGCCGCAGCAAGACCATCCCGCTTTGCGGCGGGCTCTGGTGAAAACCAGTAGTGGCTTAGAACCGGTCCACTAGCACGGTCCACGCCAATCCCTCTCTGGCACAGAGGGTCCACTACCTGCCAGCCGGCATCGTGACAGTAGATCCGGCCATGGATCCCGCTGAAGTTCCTCTGCCAGTTGTCGCTGACCTCACCACGGTGGTCGCCCAGCAGTCACAACAGATTGCGCAACAAGGCCAACAGCTGTCTCAACTGACCGTTTTGCTACAACAGTTGCTACCACAGCTTCAGCAGTCATCTCCTCCGCCAGCTCCTGCACCTCCTCCGCAGCGAGTGGCCGCTCCTGGGATACGCTTATCCTTGCCGGATAAGTTTGATGGGGACTCTAAGTTTTGCCGTGGCTTCCTTTCCCAATGTTCCCTGCATCTGGAGATGATGTCGGACCTGTTTCCCACTGAAAGGTCTAAGGTGGCTTTCGTAGTCAGTCTTCTGTCCGGAAAAGCCCTGTCATGGGCCACACCGCTCTGGGACCGCAATGACCCCGTCACTGCCTCTGTACACTCCTTCTTCTCGGAAATCCGAAGTGTCTTTGAGGAACCTGCCCGAGCCTCTTCTGCTGAGACTGCCCTGTTGAACCTGGTCCAGGGTAATTCTTCCGTTGGCGAGTATGCCGTACAATTCCGTACACTTGCTTCAGAATTGTCCTGGAATAATGAGGCCCTCTGCGCGACCTTCAAAAAAGGCCTATCCAGCAACATTAAAGATGTTCTGGCCGCACGAGAAATTCCTGCTAATCTACATGAACTTATTCACCTAGCCACTCGCATTGACATGCGTTTTTCTGAAAGGCGTCAGGAACTCCGCCAAGATATGGACTCTGTTCGCACGAGGCGTTTCGTCTCCTCGGCTCCTCTCTCCTCTGGTCCCCTGCAATCTGTTCCTGTGCCTCCCGCCGTGGAGGCTATGCAGGTCGACCGGTCTCGCCTGACACCTCAAGAGAGGACACGACGCCGTATGGAGAACCTCTGCCTGTACTGTGCTAGTACCGAACACTTCCTGAGGGATTGTCCTATCCGTCCTCCCCGCCTGGAAAGACGTACGCTGACTCCGCACAAAGATGAGACAGTCCTTGATGTCTACTCTGCTTCTCCACGTCTTACTGTGCCTGTGCGGATGTCTGCTTCTGCCTTCTCCTTCTCTACAGTGGCCTTCTTGGACTCTGGTTCTGCAGGAAATTTTATTTTGGCCTCTCTCGTCAACAGGTTCAACATCCCAGTGACCAGTCTCGCCAGACCCCTCTACATCAATTGTGTAAATAATGAAAGATTGGACTGTACCATACGTTTCCGCACGGAGCCCCTTCTTATGAGCATCGGATCTCATCATGAGAGGATTGAACTTTTGGTCCTCCCCAATTGCACCTCGGAGATTCTCCTTGGACTTCCCTGGCTTCAACTTCATTCCCCAACCCTGGATTGGTCCACTGGGGAGATCAAGAGTTGGGGGTCCTCTTGTTCCAAGAACTGTCTAAAACCGGTTCCCAGTAACCCTTGCCGTAACTCTGTGGTTCCTCCAGTAACCGGTCTCCCTAAGGCCTATATGGACTTCGCGGATGTTTTCTGCAAAAAACAAGCTGAGACTCTACCTCCTCACAGGCCTTATGATTGCCCTATCGACCTCCTCCCGGGTACTACTCCACCCCGGGGCAGAATTTATCCTCTCTCTGCCCCAGAGACTCTTGCCATGTCCGAATACGTCCAGGAGAATCTAAAAAGGGGCTTTATCCGTAAATCCTCCTCTCCTGCCGGAGCCGGATTTTTCTTTGTCTCCAAAAAAGATGGCTCCCTACGTCCTTGCATTGACTACCGCGGTCTTAATAAAATCACGGTTAAGAACCGCTACCCCTTACCCCTCATCTCTGAACTCTTTGATCGCCTCCAAGGTGCCCACATCTTCACTAAATTGGACTTAAGAGGCGCTTATAACCTCATCCGCATCAGAGAGGGGGACGAGTGGAAAACGGCATTTAACACCAGAGATGGACACTTTGAGTATCTGGTCATGCCCTTTGGACTGTGCAATGCCCCTGCCGTCTTCCAAGACTTTGTCAATGAAATTTTTCGTGATTTATTATACTCCTGTGTTGTGGTATATCTGGACGATATCCTAATTTTTTCTGCCAATCTAGAGGAACACCGCCGGCATGTCCGTATGGTTCTTCAGAGACTTCGTGACAACCAACTCTATGCCAAAATTGAGAAATGTCTGTTTGAATGCCAATCTCTTCCTTTTCTAGGATATTTGGTCTCTGGCCAGGGACTACAGATGGATCCAGACAAACTCTCTGCCGTCTTAAATTGGCCACGCCCCTCCGGACTCCGTGCTATCCAACGCTTTTTGGGGTTCGCCAATTATTACAGGCAATTTATTCCACATTTTTCTACCATTGTGGCTCCTATCGTGGCTTTAACCAAGAAAAATGCTGATCCCAAGTCCTGGCCTCCTCAAGCAGAAGACTCCTTTAAACAACTCAAGTCTGCCTTTTCTTCGGCTCCCGTGCTCTCCAGACCTGACCCTTCCAAACCCTTCCTATTGGAGGTTGATGCCTCCTCAGTAGGAGCTGGAGCTGTTCTTCTACAAAAAAATCCTTCCGGGCATGCTGTCACTTGTGGTTTTTTCTCTAGGACCTTCTCTCCAGCGGAGAGGAACTACTCCATCGGGGATCGAGAGCTTCTAGCCATTAAATTAGCACTTGAGGAATGGAGGCATCTGCTGGAGGGATCAAGATTTCCTGTTATTATCTACACCGACCACAAGAACCTCTCCTACCTCCAGTCTGCCCAACGGCTGAATCCTCGCCAGGCCCGGTGGTCTCTGTTCTTTGCCCGATTTAATTTTGAGATTCACTTTCGTCCTGCCGATAAGAACATTAGAGCCGATGCTCTCTCTCGTTCCTCGGATGCCTCAGAAGTTGATCTCCCTCCGCAACACATCATTCCACCTGACTGCCTGATCTCCACTTCTCCTGCCTCCATCAGACAGACCCCTCCAGGAAAGACCTTTGTTTCTCCACGCCAACGCCTCGGAATCCTCAAATGGGGTCACTCCTCCCATCTCGCAGGTCATGCGGGCATCAAGAAATCTGTGCAACTCATCTCCCGCTTCTATTGGTGGCCGACTCTGGAGACGGATGTTGGGGACTTTGTGCGAGCCTGCACTATCTGTGCCCGGGATAAGACTCCTCGCCAGAAGCCCGCTGGTTTTCTTCATCCTCTGCCTGTCCCCGAACAGCCTTGGTCTCTGATTGGTATGGATTTTATTACTGATTTACCCCCTTCCCGTGGCAACACCGTTATTTGGGTGGTCGTTGATCGATTCTCCAAAATGGCACATTTCATTCCTCTTCCTGGTCTTCCTTCTGCGCCTCAGTTGGCTAAACAATTTTTTGTACACATTTTTCGTCTTCACGGGTTGCCTACGCAGATTGTCTCGGATAGAGGGGTCCAATTCGTGTCTAAATTCTGGAGAGCTCTCTGTAAACAACTCAAGATTAAATTAAATTTTTCCTCTGCATATCATCCCCAGTCCAATGGACAAGTAGAAAGAATTAACCAGATCCTGGGTGATTATTTGCGACATTTTGTTTCCTCCCGCCAGGATGACTGGGCAGATCTCCTTCCATGGGCCGAATTCTCGTATAACTTCAGGGTCTCTGAATCTTCCTCCAAATCCCCATTTTTCGTGGTGTACGGCCGTCACCCTCTTCCCCCCCTCCCTACCCCCTTGCCCTCTGGTCTGCCCGCTGTGGATGAAATTTCTCGTGACCTTTCCATTATATGGAGAGAGACCCAAAATTCTCTCTTACAGGCTTCTTCACGCATGAAGAGGTTCGCGGATAAGAAAAGAAGAGCTCCCCCCGTTTTTTCCCCTGGAGACAAGGTATGGCTCTCCGCTAAATATGTCCGCTTCCGTGTCCCTAGCTACAAGTTGGGACCACGCTATCTTGGTCCTTTCAAAATTCTGTGTCAAATTAATCCTGTCTCTTATAAACTTCTTCTTCCTCCTTCTCTTCGTATCCCTAATGCCTTTCACGTCTCTCTTCTCAAACCACTCATCCTCAACCGTTTTTCTCCCAAATCTGTTCCTCCCACTCCTGTTTCCGGCTCCTCGGACGTCTTCTCGGTCAAGGAGATTTTGGCTGCCAAAAAGGTCAGAGGAAAAAATTTTTTTTTAGTAGACTGGGAGGGTTGTGGTCCTGAAGAGAGATCCTGGGAACCTGAGGACAACATCCTTGACAAAAGTCTGCTCCTCAGGTTCTCAGGCTCCAAGAAGAGGGGGAGACCCAAGGGGGGGGGTACTGTTACGCCGAGCGCTCCGGGTTCCCGCTCCTCCCCGGAGCGCTCGCTTCACCTCCTCCGCTGCAGCGCTCCGGTCACGTCCTCTGACCCGGGGCGCTGCGATCCTGCTGCTAGCCGGGATGCGATTCGCGATGCGGGTAGCGCCCGCTCGCGATGCGCACCCCGGCTCTCCTACCTGACTCGCTCCCCGTCTGTTCTGTCCCGGCGCGCGCGGCCCCGCTCCCTAGGGCGCGCGCGCGCCGGGTCTCTGCGATTTAAAGGGCCACTGCGCCGCTGATTGGCGCAGTGGTTCCAATTAGAGTTATCACCTGTGCACTCCCTATATTACCTCACTTCCCTTGCACTCCCTTGCCGGATCTTGTTGCCTTAGTGCCAGTGAAAGCGTTCCTTGTGTGTCCCTTGCCAGTGTTTCCAGACCTTCTGCCTTTGCCCTTGACTACGATCCTTGCTGCCTGCCCCGACCTTCTGCTACGTCCGACCTTGCTTCTGCCTACTCCCTTGTACCGCGCCTATCTTCAGCAGCCAGAGAGGTGAGCCGTTGCTAGTGGATACGACCTGGTCACTACCGCCGCAGCAAGACCATCCCGCTTTGCGGCGGGCTCTGGTGAAAACCAGTAGTGGCTTAGAACCGGTCCACTAGCACGGTCCACGCCAATCCCTCTCTGGCACAGAGGGTCCACTACCTGCCAGCCGGCATCGTGACAATCACATTACCCAGTTACAGCAATGAAACACATAATGAACTGTGCTGGAATAAAACAAATGGTGCTGTAAAACTAGTGATGGTGAGAATGCATGATAAAGGCAAACTATGAATAGGGATCTGTGAATCCTACATTCACGTACGAGTTACGGAACCTTTCCAGCTGCCACTGTTCATTTACATAGGGTGATTTTCATGGAGAAGGATTATTATCTCCTAGATTTAAACCTCTCCATGCGAATGGGTCTTTACTCACAGCAGGCAGCAGCATGGCCTTCCAATGTCTTATCCGCTATGACAAAATGTACAATGGAGATGCTTCAAGCTGTCCATTAATGGCCGTTTGTCACGAGCGCTGTGACGGTATTTCACCAGCGACTATTCTGCACCCTCTCCTCCATAAAACATATATCTTCATAGTCCCATCAGATAAATTGCATGGGAAAGCTCTAAAAATGCGCCGAGTGTGCCCGGAGCAGCTGCCGCCTCTTTCTCTTTGGGTCTGCCATTATCTCTAGCAACATTCTGGCATGTCTTAAACCGTACAACCACCACACAAAAGACAAAAGACAAAAAAAAAAAGAAAAAAGCTAGAGACTTTAGACTATGATTATTTTTTTCTTTTCTCCGTCCTGCTCTTGTTTCAGCCCATGGGTTTCTTTGGAAGCAGATGGCCGTGTTGAGAAGAGAAGCAGATGACGGCGGTCTTCTTGTAATCAGATCTCTAGAATGTTCCCCGGATCCCTCCTCGCCTAGCTCTGGTCAGTCATCGACAAGGTAAACCTTGGAGTTTTGCCAGAACAATTATCTGCTAGGGGGCAGAGGTGAGAAGGATGGAGGGGGGTTGGGGAAGTGTTGACCATGTCCATGATGTCCACGACTATATTTCATTTAACACGACCACAAATAAACAGAAGGAGAATAAATGGAATGTGGTTGGAGAAATCAGTCCGGAGCACAGTAAACATTACCATATCCTCCAATACACAGATTTAACATGTTAAGCTCAATTCAACCTTGGTTCCTTATTATACATCTCAGGATAATGGGTTTTATTCTGCACAATGAAGGCACAGCTGTATGTCTTGACTGCTCAGCAATGGCTGCAGCCTTCCCCGCTTTGAAGGTTCGGGTTACTTTTCTCTAAGGATTAGGCAACTTATTAAGCCCGGTCTTAACCAGTCTTCCTCATTATTCATAGGATGCTAGTGTACTTCACACTAATTTGGAAGGAGGGAAAGATTAGGGATGGGGGGGAGACACAATGAGACCTTTACAGAGAAAGAAAAAAATACGGCGCACGTGTCATGTGCGCTTAGAACCTCACGTTTATATGTACCGAGGTCCGATCACTGGAACGACACCTAAAAAAATATTATCGGAACCAAAAAAAATAACATGTATTCAGTGTGTATAGAAAATCTTTTCTGTCCAATATGAAAGTAGCCTTTGATGTTGGCACCCAATATATTTAGGTGGTAAATGTAGGCCCCAACTCTGAGACCACCACTAATCAAATTCAAAGTCCCAGGGCCCATGCACACTAAGGCCGCGTTCACACAAGGGAATTTCCGTGCAAGAATTCTGCCTGGACATTCCACAGGAGCAGAGTCCCATTGATTTTAATGGTATGCTGCTGCCCTGTTGACATGACAGAATTACTGCGCCAGAAGTTTCTGGCGTGGAAATTTAGATTTTAAATTGAAATTTTCCACACGGACATTTCACCATGTGAACATAGCCTTAAAAGGGTACCCCATTGCCTCAGCTTTCCAAACGTTTTTTTCTGAACGCTGAGTGCGGGCGTCGGGGCTTGTGATGTCACAGCCATGCCCCCTCATGATGTCACAGCCACGCCCCCTCAATGCAAGTCTATGGGAGGAGGCGTGACGGTCACCAAGCCCCCTCCCATAGACTTGCCCTGAGGGGGGTTGGTGTGACTTCACGAGGGGGCGTGGCCGTGATGTCACGAGCCCCGACGCCTGCACTCTAGAACAAAATGTTCCGAACGCTGAGACAGTGGAGTAACCCTTTAAGGATATTCTGCATGGAGTCAGCTTGTAGCAGAATCCTATTGATGTCAATGGGATTCAGCTGCTCAGTGCACATACTTTAATGGCCACTATCCTTAGGACAAATTTTTTTAATGTCCTAGTGACAAAGTTTTGATCGGTGGTAGTCGAGCCGGGAGAAGTCAGTGCTCAGCACGTTCTTTTCCCAGCTCCATGTCACACTGCCTATGAGAGTGTCTCAATCACGTAACACAGGAAGGGGCAGGAGGCAGGGAGAGGAGTGCATGGCAGTGCGGTTTTCTCCAAGTTCATTCTCCTGATCTGCAGAGGTATGAACAATCAAACCCCCTCCGTTTAAACTTTTGGAAACTTAGCCTTAAAGGGGTTATCTGGCCAAAGACATCTTATCCCCTAGCCACCGGCGGGCCCCCCGTGATCTCCGTGCAGCACCCGCATTCTATACGGGGCTGCATCTCTAGTCTCGAAAAGCTCTTTCTTTCCAGGATTGGAGACGTGATGTAACACCACACCCCCTTGTGATATCATGCCACACAACCTCCATTCATTTCTATGCAAGGGGGCGTGACAGCCGTCACGCTACCTCCCATAGACATGAATGGAGGGGTGTGGTGTTACATCACGTCTCTAGTCCCGGAAAGAAACAGCTTTCCGAGACTGGAGACGCAGCCCTGCATAGAATGCAAGTGCTGCACAGAAATCGCGTGGTGGGGTCCCAGTGGCGGGCCCCCTGCGATCAGATATCTTAAGATGTCTTTGGCCGGTTTACCCCTTTAAGTTCTGTAATAGAACTTCCAACGCGGATCCGGATTCCACCAAAATAAGGACAATAGGGGAGATTTATCAAAACCTGTCCAGAGGAAAAGTTGCTGAGTTGCCCATAGCAACCAATCAGATCACTTCTTTCATTTTTCAGAGGCCTTTTAAAAAAATGTAAGAAGCAATCTGATTGGTTGCTATGGGCAACTCAGCAACTTCTCCTCTGGACGGGTTTTGATAAAACTTCCCCAATGATCTTTGTTTTGGCCAAATCTGCCCGAAAAAGCCCATTTGTCAATAGGGCTTTAAATTGCAAGGATTCATTTCTGCAGCCAATTCTGCACAAAATGAACCCTGATTCTGGGCAGAACTGATCCACTGACAGGAAATTTCTTGCCCTATGGGAACTTATGAAGATGGTATGTCTATAGTCAGCTACCTTCATTAGACCCAAAGTGCATGAATGGAGCAGTAGCGTCCATGTCTATGGAGAGGACAGTGGTGGTGAGACAAGGATAAGGATGTTGTCTACATTCGTACGCACATGGTCCAGTGTCCAGTTATAAAACCACTTTACATATGACTAGACCCTTCACCTGGATAGGTGTCGTTCCCATACAAGTCTAAATGCATCTGAATTTTAGATGGCATTACGTAACTGCACCTTAGGAGACTATATAAACATGAGGAAAGCAAACAAGTCCGTGTCTCGTAAATCGACTGCATCCTGCTCGGCTGTCCTGTTACAGAGAGGAACTAAAAATCCTCAGGGGGTTTAAACACAATACCTTGTACCTCGTAGCTGTTTGCTACAGAGCAATAAAGGCTTATGTATTATTCATGAAGATGAAGGTTTACTGATTCAGACTCGTTCAGCACTCTTAACACGAATTCATAAAAAGTCTAGTAGAAAGTATCTAAAGGTATAGTTAAAGTGTACAAAAAAAAGCCAACTTTTGAGATGTCCTAGGGACATGTATACATTTACGATTGGTCAGTGTCTGAGTGTTCAGACCCTGATTGATGACAAGAACGAAGCATGCAGCTGAGTGCTTCTCTCCCTGTTCTGCGTCTATGAGATCAGGATGGCCTAATAGAGTCCATCCTGGTCACTTCTCCCTGACTCATTCTTGCTGCATATCATAATTTTTTTTTATTTTATTTTTTTTATAACAGGACCCATCCGCTCATTTAAGACAAACCTGGACCCATCTGCTCTTAAGACAAACCTGGACCCATCTGCTCATTTAAGACAAAACTGGACAAACCTCATCCCAACTCCTGATTCCTGCTAGAAGCTGTGCAAGATGGGGAACTGGAAAATCATCTCAAGTTCTGCTTTTGCTAGAGCTGTGTGGTACGAACAACCCTACCGAGATGACGTTCTGCAGATCCTAAGAAGAATATGGCAGGTCACCTCTATAGGACTGTTTGAACCCCTACATCACAACCAAAGGCAAAACTGGACATAGTTTTCATGTCCCCCAATCTCTAGTGGCTTCTATCAGGAATTAGTGGTTGTGGTGGCTGATGAGGGTCCGCAAGTTGAATGATCTGATACTGATGACCCATTTTATAGATAGGCTGTCAATATTCCAGTCCTGAAATAAACCTTGCTGCCAAAATAGACATGACACGGTACCCATTTTTGCACATAAACATAATTTTACGTATAATTTTTTTTACTGTGTTGTTTAACTGAAAAATTGAATAAGGTATGTAAAAAAATAAAGGCAAATATATAGAAAATGTGTAACAACAAAAGTTTGCATGAAAGTTTATGGAAACACTATATGGTCGTATAATGTGAAATGTATATGGAATTTTATGACAGTTTTATGTGTACTGTGTATGCAGTAGCGTGTGTGTGTTTTTAGGCACTGAATAGCTGTGCTATTTGGGCACTATATGGTGGTATTATCTGGCACTGTACTACTTTATTTGGGAAAGCATTGCACATCTATTTATACACCTGGTTGCTGCCACACACACTTGACACCATCTGAACAAAATAAGTTAATCTTATATGATTCCAGAAATTCATGTCCTTAGTCGGTGTGTCTTCAGCAAATTGTTTGTGAGCTTACTTCTGGGATGACAGCCATGCAGACCAATGTGAGGTAGTGTGTGGCGTATTGTCTAAGCACTAAAAGGCTGCCCCCCACTCCTTTAACCTCTGCAGCAATGCTGGCAGCTCCCATACGTCTGATTCCCAGAGGCAAACTCTGGATATGACGCTGAGCGCGTGCACTCAACTTCTTTGGTTAATCATGGGGAGGCCTGTTCTGAGTGGAACTGTCATGTGAACCCACTGTGTGGTCTTGTCCACCGTGCTGCAGCTCAGTTTCATGCTCTTTTCAATCTTCTAATAGCTTAGGTCATCTTTATGTAGAGCAACAATTCTGATTTCCAGATTCTCAGAGAATTATTTGTCTGGTTGAACTTCCAGAGACCAGTAATAGAGACTGTCAGAGCAATAACACCAAAGTTAACACATCTGCTCCCCATTCATACCTAAGATCTTGTAACATTAACAAGTCCCGAGAAACCAGAGAGGGAAAATGGTTACTTGGGCCCAATTGGGACTTAGGGGTGTACCCACCTTTGTAGCCAAGGTTTAGACATAAATGGCTGTCTGTTGAGTTAGTATGAGCGGACACAACATTAAACACTGTTATACAGCTTGTGCACTCACTAATTTAAATAGTAGAAGAGGGTAATTTCTTCAGTGTTGTGAATGAACAGATTTAAAATATTTACATAAATGTGAGGGTTGGACTCACTTATTGGAGATACTGTGTATAATGTGAGGGGTGGAGTCACTTATTGGAGATACTGTATATATAATGTGATGGGTGGAGTCACTTATGGGAGATACTGTATATATAATGTGAGGGGTGGACTCACTTATATGAAATACTGGATATATAATGTGAGGGTTGGACTCACTTATTGGAGATACTGTATATATAATGTGAGGGGTGGACTCACTTATGGGAGATACTATATATATAATGTGAGGGGTGGACTCAATTATGGGAGATACTGTATATAATGCGAGGGGTGGACTCACTTATGGGAGATACTGTATATAATGTGAGGAGTGGACTCACTTATGGGAGATACTGTATATATAATGTGAGGGTTGGACTCACTTACATGAAATACTGGATATATAATGTGAGGGTTGGACTCACTTATTGGAGATACTGTATATATAATGTGAGGGGTGGACTCACTTATGGGAGATACTATATATATAATGTGAGGGGTGGACTCAATTATGGGAGATACTGTATATAATGTGAGGGGTGGACTCACTTATGGGAGATACTGTATATATAATGTGAGGGGTGGACTCACTTATATGAAATACTGGATATATAATGTGAGGGTTGGACTCACTTATTGGAGATACTGTATATATAATGTGAGGGGTGGACTCACTTATGGGAGATACTGTGTATATAATGTGAGGGGTGGACTCAATGATAGGAGATACTGTATATATAATGTGAGGGGTGGACTCACTTATGGGATATACTGTATATATAATGTGAGGGGTGGACTCACTTATGGGAGATACTGTATATAATGTGAGGGGTGGACTCACTTATGGGAGATACTGTATATATAATGTGAGGGGTGGAGTCACTTATGGGAGATACTGTATATATAATGTGAGGGGTGGACTCACTTATGGGATATACTGTATATATAATGTGAGGGGTGGACTCACTTATGGGAGATACTGTATATATAATGTGAGGGGTGGACTCACTTATGGGAGATACTGTATATATAATGTGAGGGGTGGACTCACTTATGGGATATACTGTATATATAATGTGAGGGGTGGACTCACTTATGGGAGATACTGTATATATAATGTGAAGGGTGGACTCACTTATGGGAGATACTGTATATATAATGTGAGGGGTGGAGTCACTTATGGGAGATACTGTATATATAATGTGATGGGTGGACTCACTTATGGGAGATACTGTATATATAATGTGAGGGGTGGACTCACTTATATGAAATACTGTATATATAATGTGAGGGGTGGACTCATTTATGGGAGATACTGTATATATAATGTGGAGGGTGGACTCAATTATGGGAGATACTGTATATAATGCGAGGGGTGGACTCACTTATGGGAGATACTGTATATAATGTGAGGAGTGGACTCACTTATGGGAGATACTGTATATATAATGTGAGGGGTGGACTCACTTATATGAAATACTGGATATATAATGTGAGGGTTGGACTCACTTATTGGAGATACTGTATATATAATGTGAGGGGTGGACTCACTTATGGGATATACTGTATATATAATGTGAGGGGTGGACTCACTTATGGGAGATACTGTGTATATAATGTGAGGGGTGGACTCAATGATAGGAGATACTGTATATATAATGTGAGGGGTGGACTCACTTATGGGATATACTGTATATAATGTGAGGGGTGGAGTCACTTATGTGAGATACTGTATATATAATGTGAGGGGTGGACTCATTTATGGGAGATACTGTATACATAATGTGAGGGGTGGACTCACTTATGGGAGATACTGTATATATAATGTGAGGGGTGGACTCACTTATGGGAGATACTGTACATATAATGTGAGGGGTGGACTCACTTATGGGAGATACTGTATACATAATGTGAGGGGTGGACTCACTTATGGGATATACTGTATATATAATGTGAGGGGTGGACTCACTTATGGGAGATACTGTATATATAATGTGAGGGGTGGACTCATTTATGGGAGATACTGTATGTATAATGTGAGGGGTGGAGTCACTTATGGGATATACTGTATATATAATGTGAGGGGTGGACTCACTTATGGGAGATACTGTATATATAATGTGAGGGGTGGACTCACTTATGGGAGATACTGTATATATAATGTGAGGGGTGGACTCACTTATGGGAGATACTGTATGTATAATGTGAGGGGTGGAGTCACTTATGGGATATACTGTATATATAATGTGAGGGGTGGACTCACTTATGGGATATACTGTATATATAATGTGAGGGGTGGACTCACTTATGGGATATACTGTATATATAATGTGAGGGGTGGACTCACTTATGGGAGATACTGTATATATAATGTGAGGGGTGGACTCACTTATGGGAGATACTGTATATATAATGTGAGGGGTGGACTCACTTATGGTAGATACTGGATATATAATGTGAGGGGTGGACTCACTTATGGGATATACTGGATATATAATGTGAGGGGTGGACTCACTTATGGGAGATACTATATATAATGTGAGGGGTGGACTCACTTATGGGAGATACTGTATATAATGTGAGGGGTGGAGTCACTTATGGGAAATACTGTATATAATGTGAGGGGTGGAGTCACTTATGGGAGATACTGTATATATAATGTGAGGGGTGGACTCACTTATGGGAGATACTGTATATATAATGTGAGGGGTGGACTCACTTATGGGAGATACTGTATATATAATGTGAGGGGTGGACTCACTTATGGGAGATACTGTATATATAATGTGAGGGGTGGAGTCACTTATGGGAGATACTGTACATATACTGTGAGGGGTGGAGTCACTTATGGTAGATACTGTATATATAATGTGAGGGGTGGACTCACTTATGGGAGATACTGTATACATAATGTGAGGGGTGGACTCACTTATGGGATATACTGTATATATAATGTGAGGGGTGGACTCACTTATGGGAGATACTGTATATATAATGTGAGGGGTGGACTCACTTATGGGAGATACTGTATATATAATGTGAGGGGTGGACTCACTTATGGGAGATACTGTATATATAATGTGAGGGGTGGACTCACTTATGGGAGATACTGTACATATACTGTGAGGGGTGGAGTCACTTATGGTAGATACTGTATATATAATGTGATGGGTGGACTCACTTATGGGAGATACTGTATATATAATGTGAGGGGTGGACTCACTTATGGGAGATACTGTATATATAATGTGAGGGGTGGACTCACTTATGGGAGATACTGTATATATAATGTGAGGTGTGGACTCACTTATGGGATATACTGTATATATAATGTGAGGGGTGGACTCACTTATGGGAGATACTGTATATAATGTGAGGGGTGGACTCACTTATGGGAGATACTGTATATAATGTGAGGGGTGGACTCACTTATGGGAGATACTGTATATATAATTTGAGGGGTGGACTCACTTATGGGATATACTGTATATATAATGTGAGGGGTGGAGTCACTTATGGTAGATACTGTATATATAATGTGAGGAGTGGAGTCACTTATGGGATATACTGTGTATAATGTGAGGGGTGGACTCACTTATGGGAGATACTGTATATATAATGTGAGGGGTGGAGTCACTTATTGGAGATACTGTATATAATGTGAGGGGTGGACTCACTTATGGAATATACTGTATATATAATGTGAGGGGTGGACTCACTTATGGGAGATTGTGTATATAATGTGAGGGATTGACTCACTTATGGGATATACTGTATATATAATGTGAGGGGTGGACTCACTTATGGGAGATACTGTATATATAATGTGAGGGGTGGACTCACTTACGGGATATACTGTGTATATAATGTGAGGGGTGGAGTCACTTATGGTAGATACTGTATATATAATGTGAGGGGTGGACTCACTTATGGGATATACTGTATATATAATGTGAGGGGTGGTCTCACTTATGGGAGATGCTGTATATATAATGTGAGGGGTGGAGTTGCTTATGGGATATACTGTATATATAAAGTGAGGGGTAGACTCACTTATGGGATATAATGTGTATAATGTGAGGGGTGGACTCACTTATGGGAGATACTGTATATATAATGTGAGGGGTGGACTCACTTATGGGATATACTGTATATAATGTGAGGGGTGGACTCACTTATGGGAGATACTGTATATATAATGTGAGGGGTGGACTCACTTATGGGATATACTGTATATAATGTGAGGGGTGGACTCACTTATGGGAGATACTGTATATATAATGTGAGGGGTGGACTCACTTATGGGATATACTGTATATATAATGTGAGGGGTGGAATCACTTATGGGATATACTGTATATATAATGTGAGGGGTGGAGTCACTTATGGGAGATACTGTATATATAATGTGAGGGGTGGACTCACTTATGGGAGATACTGTATATATAATGTGAGGGGTGGACTCACTTATGAGAGATACTATATATATAATGTGAGGGGTGGACTCACTTATGGGATATACTGTATATATAATGTGAGGGGTGGACTCACTTATGGGATATACTGTATATATAATGTGAGGGGTGGACTCACTTATGGGAGATACTGTATATATAATGTGAAGGGTGGACTCACTTATGGGATATACTGTATATAATGTGAGGGGTGGACTCACTTATGGGATATACTTAATATATAACGTGAGGGGTGGAGTCACTTATGGGAGATAATGTATATATAATGTGAGGGGTGGACTCACTTATGGGAGATACTGTATATATAATGTGAGGGGTGGACTCACTTATGGGAGATACTGTATATAATGTGAGGGGTGGACTCACTTATGGGATATACTGTATATATAATGTGAGGGGTGGAGTCACTTATGGGAGATACTTTATATATAATGTGAGGGGTGGACTCACTTATGGGAGATACTGTATATATATAATGTGAGGGGTGGACTCACTTATATGAAATACTGTATATATAATGTGAGGGGAGGACTCACTTATGGGAGATACTGTATATATAATGTGAGGTGTAGACTCACTTATGGGAGATACTGTATATATAATGTGAGGGGTGGACTCACTTATGGGAGATACTGTATATATAATGTGAGGGGTGGACTCACTTATGGGAGATACTGTATATATAATGTGAGGTGTAGACTCACTTATGGGAGATACTGTATATATAATGTGAGGGGTGGGCTCACTTATGGAAATACTGTATATATAATGTGAGGGGTGGACTCACTTATATGAAATACTGTATATATAATGTGAGGGGTGGACTCATTTATGGGAGATACTGTATATATAATGTGGAGGGTGGACTCACTTATGGGAGATACTTTATATATAATGTGAGGGGTGGACTCACTTATGCGATATACTGTATATATAATGTGAGGGGTGGACTCACTTATGGGAGATACTGTATATATAATGTGAGGGGTGGACTCACTTATGGGAGATACTGTATATATAATGTGAGGGGTGGACTCACTTATGGGAGATACTGTATATAATGTGAGGGGTGGACTCACTTATGGGAGATACTGTATATATAATGTGAGGGGTGGAGTCACTTATGGGAGATACTGTATATATAATGTGAGGGGTGGACTCACTTATGCGATATACTGTATATATAATGTGAGGGGTGGACTCACTTATAGGAGATACTGTATATAATGTGAGGAGTGGACTCACTTATGGGAGATACTGTATATATAATGTGAGGGTTGGACTCACTTATATGAAATACTGGATATATAATGTGAGGGTTGGACTCACTTATTGGAGATACTGTATATATAATGTGAGGGGTGGACTCACTTATGGGAGATACTATATATATAATGTGAGGGGTGGACTCAATTATGGGAGATACTGTATATAATGCGAGGGGTGGACTCACTTATGGGAGATACTGTATATAATGTGAGGAGTGAACTCACTTATAGAAGATACTGTATATATAATGTGAGGGGTGGACTCACTTATATGAAATACTGGATATATAATGTGAGGGTTGGACTCACTTATTGGAGATACTGTATATATAATGTGAGGGGTGGACTCACTTATGGGATATACTGTATATATAATGTGAGGCGTGGACTCACTTATGGGAGATACTGTGTATATAATGTGAGGGGTGGACTCAATGATAGGAGATACTGTATATAATGTGAGGGGTGGAGTCACTTATGTGAGATACTGTATATATAATGTGAGGGGTGGACTCATTTATGGGAGATACTGTATACATAATGTGAGTGGTGGACTCACTTATGGGAGATACTGTATATATAATGTGAGGGGTGGACTCACTTATGGGAGATACTGTATATATAATGTGAGGGGTGGACTCACTTATGGGAGATACTGTATATATAATGTGAGGTGTGGACTCACTTATGGGATATACTGTATATAATGTGAGGGGTGGAGTCACTTATGTGAGATACTGTATATATAATGTGAGGGGTGGACTCATTTATGGGAGATACTGTATACATAATGTGAGGGGTGGACTCACTTATGGGAGATACTGTATATATAATGTGAGGGGTGGACTCACTTATGGGATATACTGTATATATAATGTGAGGGGTGGACTCACTTATGGGATATACTGTATATATAATGTGAGGGGTGGACTCACTTATGGGAGATACTGTATATATAATGTGAGGGGTGGACTCACTTATGGGAGATACTGTATGTATAATGTGAGGGGTGGAGTCACTTATGGGAGATACTGTATATATAATGTGAGGGGTGGACTCACTTATGGGAGATACTGTATATATAATGTGAGGGGTGGACTCACTTATGGGAGATACTGTATATATAATGTGAGGGGTGGACTCACTTATGGGAGATACTGTATGTATAATGTGAGGGGTGGAGTCACTTATGGGAGATACTGTATATAATGTGAGGGGTGGACTCACTTATGGGAGATACTGTATATATAATGTGAGGGGTGGACTCACTTATGGGAGATACTGTATATATAATGTGAGGGGTGGACTCACTTATGGTAGATACTGGATATATAATGTGAGGGGTGGACTCACTTATGGGATATACTGGATATATAATGTGAGGGGTGGACTCACTTATGGGAGATACTATATATAATGTGAGGGGTGGACTCACTTATGGGAGATACTGTATATAATGTGAGGGGTGGAGTCACTTATGGGAGATACTGTACATATACTGTGAGGGGTGGAGTCACTTATGGTAGATACTGTATATATAATGTGAGGGGTGGACTCACTTATGGGAGATACTGTATACATAATGTGAGGGGTGGACTCACTTATGGGATATACTGTATATATAATGTGAGGGGTGGACTCACTTATGGGAGATACTGTATATATAATGTGAGGGGTGGACTCACTTATGGGAGATACTGTATATATAATGTGAGGTGTGGACTCACTTATGGGATATACTGTATATATAATGTGAGGGGTGGACTCACTTATGGGAGATACTGTATATAATGTGAGGGGTGGACTCACTTATGGGAGATACTGTATATAATGTGAGGGGTGGACTCACTTATGGGAGATACTGTATATATAATGTGAGGGGTGGACTCACTTATGGGAGATACTGTATATATAATGTGAGGGGTGGACTCACTTATGGGAGATACTGTATATATAATGTGAGGGGTGGACTCACTTATGGGAGATACTGTATATATAATGTGAGGGGTGGAGTCACTTATGGGAGATACTGTATATAATGTGAGGGGTGGACTCACTTATGGGAGATACTGTATATATAATGTGAGGGATGGACTCACTTATGGGAGATACTGTATATATACTGTGAGGGGTGGAGTCACTTATGGTAGATACTGTATATATAATGTGAGGGGTGGACTCACTTATGGGAGATACTGTATATATAATGTGAGGGGTGGACTCACTTATGGGATATACTGTATATATAATGTGAGGGGTGGACTCACTTATGGGAGATACTGTATATATAATGTGAGGGGTGGACTCACTTATGGGAGATACTGAATATAATGTGAGGAGTGAACTCACTTATAGAAGATACTGTATATATAATGTGAGGGGTGGACTCACTTATATGAAATACTGGATATATAATGTGAGGGTTGGACTCACTTATTGGAGATACTGTATATATAATGTGAGGGGTGGACTCACTTATGGGAGATACTGTGTATATAATGTGAGGGGTGGACTCAATGATAGGAGATACTGTATATATAATGTGAGGGGTGGACTCACTTATGGGATATACTGTATATAATGTGAGGGGTGGAGTCACTTATGTGAGATACTGTATATATAATGTGAGGGGTGGACTCATTTATGGGAGATACTGTATACATAATGTAAGTGGTGGACTCACTTATGGGAGATACTGTATATATAATGTGAGGGGTGGACTCACTTATGGGAGATACTGTATATATAATGTGAGGGGTGGACTCACTTATGGGAGATACTGTATATATAATGTGAGGTGTGGACTCACTTATGGGATATACTGTATATATAATGTGAGGGGTGGACTCACTTATGGGAGATACTGTATATATAATGTGAGGGGTGGACTCACTTATGGGAGATACTGTATATATAATGTGAGGGGTGGACTCACTTATGGGAGATACTGTATATATAATGTGAGGGGTGGACTCACTTATGGGAGATACTGTATATAATGTGAGGGGTGGACTCACTTATGGGAGATACTGTATATATAATGTGAGGGGTGGACTCACTTATGGGAGATACTGTATATATAATGTGAGGGGTGGACTCACTTATGGGAGATACTGTATATATAATGTGAGGGGTGGACTCACTTATGGGAGATACTGTATATATAATGTGAGGGGTGGACTCACTTATGGGAGATACTGTATATATAATGTGAGGGGTGGACTCACTTATGGGAGATACTGTATATATAATGTGAGGGATGGACTCACTTATGGGAGATACTGTATATATACTGTGAGGGGTGGAGTCACTTATGGTAGATACTGTATATATAATGTGAGGGGTGGACTCACTTATGGGAGATACTGTATATATAATGTGAGGGGTGGACTCACTTATGGGATATACTGTATATATAATGTGAGGGGTGGACTCACTTATGGGAGATACTGTATATAATGTGAGGGGTGGACTCACTTATGGGAGATACTGTATATATAATGTGAGGGGTGGACTCACTTATGGGAGATACTGTATATATAATGTGAGGGGTGGACTCACTTATGGGAGATACTGTATATATAATGTGAGGTGTGGACTCACTTATGGGATATACTGTATATATAATGTGAGGGGTGGACTCACTTATGGGAGATACTGTATATAATGTGAGGGGTGGACTCACTTATGGGAGATACTGTATATAATGTGAGGGGTGGACTCACTTATAGGATATACTGTTTATATAATGTGAGGGGTGGACTCACTTATGGGAGATACTGTATATATAATGTGAGGGGTGGACTCACTTATGGGAGATACTATATATAATGTGAGGGGTGGACTCACTTATGGGAGATACTGTATATAATGTGAGGGGTGGAGTCACTTATGGGAAATACTGTATATAATGTGAGGGGTGGAGTCACTTATGGGAGATACTGTATATATAATGTGAGGGGTGGACTCACTTATGGGAGATACTGTATATATAATGTGAGGGGTGGACTCACTTATGGGAGATACTGTATATATAATGTGAGGGGTGGACTCACTTATGGGAGATACTGTATATATAATGTGAGGGGTGGAGTCACTTATGGGAGATACTGTACATATACTGTGAGGGGTGGAGTCACTTATGGTAGATACTGTATATATAATGTGAGGGGTGGACTCACTTATGGGAGATACTGTATACATAATGTGAGGGGTGGACTCACTTATGGGATATACTGTATATATAATGTGAGGGGTGGACTCACTTATGGGAGATACTGTATATATAATGTGAGGGGTGGACTCACTTATGGGAGATACTGTATATATAATGTGAGGTGTGGACTCACTTATGGGATATACTGTATATATAATGTGAGGGGTGGACTCACTTATGGGAGATACTGTATATAATGTGAGGGGTGGACTCACTTATGGGATATACTGGATATATAATGTGAGGGGTGGACTCACTTATGGGAGATACTGTATATATAATGTGAGGGGTGGACTCACTTATGGGAGATACTGTATATATAATGTGAGGGGTGGACTCACTTATGGGAGATACTGTATATATAATGTGAGGGGTGGACTCACTTATGGGAGATACTGTATATATAATGTGAGGGGTGGACTCACTTATGGGAGATACTGTATATAATGTGAGGAGTGGACTCACTTATGGGAGATACTGTATATATACTGTGAGGGGTGGAGTCACTTATGGTAAATACTGTATACATAATGTGAGGGGTGGACTCACTTATGGGAGATACTGTATATATAATGTGAGGGGTGGACTCACTTATGGGATATACTGTATATATAATGTGAGGGGTGGACTCACTTATGGGAGATACTGTATATATAATGTGAGGGGTGGACTCACTTATGGGAGATACTGTATATATAATGTGAGGTGTGGACTCACTTATAGGATATACTGTTTATATAATGTGAGGGGTGGACTCACTTATAGGATATACTGTTTATATAATGTGAGGGGTGGACTCACGTATGGGAGATACTGTATATATAATTTGAGGGGTGGACTCACTTATGGGATATACTGTATATATATTGTGAGGGGTGGAGTCACTTATGGTAGATACTGTATAAATAATGTGAGGGGTGGACTCACTTATGGGATATACTGTATATATAATGTGAGGGGTGGTCTCACTTATGGGAGATGCTGTATATATAATGTGAGGGGTGGAGTTGCTTATGGGATATACTGTATATATAAAGTGAGGGGTAGACTCACTTATGGGATATAATGTGTATAATGTGAGGGGTGGACTCACTTATGGGAGATACTGTATATATAATGTGAGGGGTGGACTCACTTATGGGATATACTGTATATAATGTGAGGGGTGGACTCACTTATGGGAGATACTGTATATATAATGTGAGGGGTGGACTCACTTATGGGATATACTGTATATAATGTGAGGGGTGGACTCACTTATGGGAGATACTGTATATATAATGTGAGGGGTGGACTCACTTATGGGATATACTGTATATAATGTGAGGGGTGGACTCACTTATGGGAGATACTGTATATATAATGTGAGGGGTGGACTCACTTATGGGATATACTGTATATATAATGTGAGGGGTGGACTCACTTATGGGATATACTGTATATATAATGTGAGGGGTGGAGTCACTTATGGGAGATACTGTATATATAATGTGAGGGGTGGACTCACTTATGGGAGATACTGTATATATAATGTGAGGGGTGGACTCACTTATGAGAGATACTATATATATAATGTGAGGGGTGGACTCACTTATGGGATATACTGTATATATAATGTGAGGGGTGGACTCACTTATGGGATATACTGTATATATAATGTGAGGGGTGGACTCACTTATGGGATATACTGTATATATAATGTGAGGGGTGGACTCACTTATGGGATATACTGTATATATAATGTGAAGGGTGGACTCACTTATGGGATATACTGTATATAATGTGAGGGGTGGACTCACTTATGGGATATACTTAATATATAACGTGAGGGGTGGAGTCACTTATGGGAGATACTGTATATATAATGTGAGGGGTGGACTCACTTATGGGAGATACTGTATATATATAATGTGAGGGGTGGACTCAATTATATGAAATACTGTATATATAATGTGAGGGGTGGACTCACTTATGGGAGATACTGTATATAATGTGAGGGGTGGACTCACTTATGGGAGATACTGTATATAATGTGAGGGGTGGACTCACTTATGGGAGATACTGTATATATAATGTGAGGGGTGGACTCACTTATGGGAGATACTGTATATATAATGTGAGGGGTGGACTCACTTATGGGAGATACTGTATATATAATGTGAGGGGTGGACTCACTTATGGGATATACTGTATATATAATTTGAAGGGTGGACTCACTTATGGGAGATACTGTATATATAATGTGAGGGGTGGACTCACTTATGGGAGATACTGTATATATAATGTGAGGGGTGGACTCACTTATGGGAGATACTGTATATATAATGTGAGGGGTGGACTCACTTATGGGATATACTGTATATATAATGTGAAGGGTGGACTCACTTATGGTAGATGCTGTATATATAATATGAGGGGTGGACTCACTTATGGGAGATACTGTATATAATGTGAGGGGTGGACTCACTTATGGGATATACTGTATATAATGTGAGGGGTGGACTCACTTATGGGATATACTGTATATATAATGTGAAGGGTGGAGTCACTTATGGGAGATACTGTATATATAATGTGAGGGGTGGAGTCACTTATGGGAGATACTGTATATATAATGTGAGGGGTGGACTCACTTATGGGATATACTGTATATATAATGTGAGGGGTGGACTCACTTATGGGATATACTGTATATATAATGTGAGGGGTGGACTCACTTATGGGAGATACTGTATATATAATGTGAGGAGTGGACTCACTTATGGGAGATACTGTATATATAATTTGAGGGGTGGACTCACTTGTGGGAGATACTGTATATAATGTGAGGGGTGGACTCACTTATGGGATATACTGTATATAATGTGAGGGGTGGACTCACTTATGGGATATACTGTATATAATGTGAGGGGTGGACTCACTTATGGGATATACTGTATATAATGTGAGGGGTGGACTCACTTATGGGGTATACTGTATATATAATGTGAGGGGTGGACTCACTTATGGGAGATACTGTATATATAATGTGAAGGGTGGAGTCAATTATGGGAGATACTGTATATATAATGTGAGGGGTGGAGTCACTTATGGGAGATACTGTATATATAATGTGAGGGGTGGACTCACTTATGGGAGATACTGTATATATAATGTGAGGGGTGGACTCACTTATGGGAGATACTGTATATATAATGTGAGGGGTGGACTCACTTATATGAAATACTGTATATATATTGTGAGGGGTGGACTCACTTATGGGATATACTGTATATAATGTGAGGGGTGGACTCACTTATGGGAGATACTGTATATATAATGTGAGGGGTGGACTCACTTATGGGATATACTGTATATATAATGTGAGGGGTGGACTCATTTATGGGAGATACTGTATATATAATGTGAGGGGTGGACTCACTTATGGGAGATACTGTATATATAATGTGAGGGGTGGACTCACTTATGGGAGATACTGTATATATATAATGTGAGGGGTGGACTCACTTATATGAAATACTGTATATATAATGTGAGGGGTGGACTCACTTATGGGAGATACTGTATATATAATATGAGGGGTGGACTCACTTATGGGAGATACTGTATATATAATGTGAGGGGTGGACTCACTTATGGGAGATACTGTATATATAATGTGAGGGGTGGACTCACTTATAGGAGATACTGTATATAATGTGAGGGGTGAAGTCACTTATAGGAGATACTGTATATAATGTGAGGAGTGGACTCACTTATGGGAGATACTGTATATATAATGTGAGGGTTGGACTCACTTATTGGAGATACTGTATATATAATGTGAGGGATGGACTCACTTATGGGAGATACTATATATATAATGTGAGGGGTGGACTCAATTATGGGAGATACTGTATATAATGCGAGGGGTGGACTCACTTATAGATAGTGTTGCTCACGAATATTCGCAATTCGAATATTATTCGCGAATATCGCATATTCGCGAATTTCGCGAATATAGCGCTATATATTCGTAATTACGAATATTCGTTTTTTTATTTATTTTATTTTATTTTATTTTTCACAGTACACATCACAGTGATCACCCCTCTCTGCTTCCAGCTTGTGTGGTGTAAAGAAGGCTCTAATACCACTGTGTGAGACTGGCATGCGAAAATTCGCATTTGCGAAATTCGCATATGCTAATTTTCGCAAATGCGAATTTTCGCATATGCTAATTTTGTATATGCTAATATTCACATATGTTAATTTTCGCATACGCGACTATTCGCATATGCGAAAATATAACGGGGATATAACGAATATGCGAATATTCGCGAATATATGACGAATATTCGTCCATATATTCGCGAATATTCGCGAATTCGAATATGGCCTATGCCGCTCAACACTACTTATAGAAGATACTGTATATATAATGTGAGGGGTGGACTCACTTATATGAAATACTGGATATATAATGTGAGGGGTGGACTCACTTATGGGAGATACTGTATATATAATGTGAGGGGTGGACTCACTTATGTGAGATACTGTGTATATAATGTGAGGGGTGGACTCACTTATGGGAGATACTGTATATATAATGTGAGGGGTGGACTCACTTATATGAAATACTGGATATATAATGTGAGGGGTGGACTCACTTATGGGAGATACTGTATATATAATGTGAGGGGTGGACTCACTTATGTGAGATACTGTGTTTCCTCATCGTCCCCTCCGGCAGCACAACTGGGTAATACTGGTCACTTGACCACACACTAGGACCGCCCACCTAGACTCAATAAATTAATTAATTAATTAACACTGGGCCAAATTGCCCATAAAACACCCTCACCAACAGATCCATACTGTGTTTTTTTTTGGTCCTCTTTGATGAGGGCCACACGCTGTTCGCCCATCTATCAGTCCTGCGGGGTCTGGGCTGCATCTTTGTACGTGAGTATGCTGCCAGTGCGGGGTCCTGGCCTTCCCTGCCACCCGATGTGCCGGTGCGGGGTCCCGGAGTTGCTCCTGGACAGGAGTAGGTGGCAGGGCTCAGTCAGTGAAGTAGCCTGACTTGGATGGAGCGGACCAGTGCGGGGCCTGGGCTCCGAGGCGGAGATGTCCGGACTCTGATTATAGGCTTTTGAGGCGGTGAAGAATCCTGTCAGCCTATCCTGTCTACATGTCCCGTATTGTACCTGAGTCCTCCGGCAGATGCTGTGGCGGTGAGTCTTCTTCTCTACCTTTTCCGGGCTGTGCGCGCGGCCTCCAGCTGCGCTTCTGTGTACTGGAGGCGCGCTTGTGACGTCGGCGCCTCCTCCTGTGTGTTCCGGCGTCTTGGGCGCGCGGCCTCCAGTTGTTGCTTCTGTAGGCAGCAGCTGGGCGCGCGCTGGTGACGTCATTGGCGTCCTTCTCAGCAGGGTGCCGGCAGTTAGTACTATATTAGACTGGGAGTCTGGTGTGCTCACCCTCTTGCTGGGCAGCCGGGCTCTTGGTCTAATAAGGTATTTAAGTTTTTATATGGTGTTTCCTGGGTTATGCTGCTGTTGCTAGCATTCTGGTTGCTGGTTTCTTCTTCCTGTATTGCAGATGTCGGAATCTGGCAGGAAGAAGAAGACAAAGTCTAAACATAGATGCTGTGTGTTCTGCAATGAACCCCTTCCTGATGCCTTCCCATTTGATGACTGTGAGCTCTGCTCTAAGAATATGGAGCAGAGGTCTCTAGGTTCCAGTAAAGTTAAGCGCTGTATAAGCTGTCTTCACCCGCTCGGGGCCTTATCCTCTTCCAATATCTGTGATGATTGTGCTCCTATTGAGAAGGAAGGCTTTGAGGATGAGGCTAGAGACTTCTTTTCATGGATGCGTGAACGCATGTCTGTACCTATTACTTCTGACAGCAGTGCGAAGCCTAAGAGTACTAGATCACATTCTAGTTCTTCATCTGATTCTGGGCCGGTGTGTTCCAAGAGAGTGAAGCGTGTAAAGAAGTCGGTCAAAGTTTTGTCTTCTTCTTCTGATAGCTCTTATGGGAAAAAGAGGAAGCATTATAAAAAGAAATTATCCTCATCCTCCTCTTCTAGTTCCGGTTCGGAGTCCGATGTATCTGATGACTATTTCTTGTTTAACTCTGAAAAAACTAACAAGTTGATAAGTAAAGTGAAGAAATGTGTGGAGACAGGAAAAGATAAGCATAATATTAAAGGGAGAGAAAGACTCTTTTATTTTCCTAAGAAAAGGTCTAAACATCTATCAGGTCATAAGATACTTGAAAGTATCATGAATAAAGAATGGGAGAAGCCGGATAAACGTCTGGACTTAGGATCCAGATTCAGACGTCTATACAAGTTAGACCCGTCAGTATCTAAACGGTGGGAGGAACCTGCTAGAGTAGATCCGGCGGTGGCAGGAATCTCCAAAAAAGCATTTTTTCCAGCTGATGATTCCATCCTGTTAAAAGATACCATGGATAAGAAAGCTGACACTTTGCTAAAGAGGTTACATATTAATATGGTGTCTTTAAATAAAGCAACTTTGTCTTCAGTCCCCGTATCCAGGGCTTTGAGATTGTGGTCCAGCCAGCTCTCTCGCAGGTTAAAGAGAAAAATGCCAAATCATCATGCAAAAACTCTAATTTCCTCTATCAATTCTGCTACTGATTTCTTATGTGACTTTTCTTTAGATGTACTGAAGATAGCAGCCAAGTCTATGGCAGTAGCAAACTGCGTCCGCAGAGCTATCTGGTTAAAATCATGGTCGGGAGACTCTTCATCTAAATCTCACTTTTGTACCTTCCCCTTTCAGCCAGGTAGACTATTTGGGAAACATCTGGATAAAGTCCTTAAGGATAAGAGAAGGGATGGTGGTCTGGTCCTGCCGCATTCCTTTCGCAGACCCTTCAGAGGGAACCGTAACCAAAGGGGCAGAGGAGGTTTCCGCAGGCGAAATTTTCAGGAAAGACCGGATAAAAGGTTCCAGTTCAAATCTCAAGATAAGGGAAGAAAAAAGCCTCCAGGTCCCCATCTGCCTAAACCGGAGTTCTGACGCCAGAGGTATGGTTCCGGTAGGTGCAAGGCTTTTCCATTTCTTGGAAAACTGGGAGGAAATTACTTCCGACCGGTGGGTTTTGAACATAATCCGATCCGGTTATGCTCTGGAGTTTTGCCACCTGCCCAGGGACAGATATTTGCTCAATCTGGACAAAGACCAGCGGGTCTTAACTCTTCTGTCAGAATTTGTTGCAAAAAATGCACTCGAACCAGTTCCATCAGAAGAAGAGTTCCTAGGAGTGTATTCACGTGTTTTTCCTGTGCCCAAACCCGACGGAAAGTGGCGCTTAATTGTGGACCTTCGTTTTTTAAACAAACATCTTCTAAAAACCAAATTTCGAATGGACAACATCAGGTCCATTTATGGGATCGTCCAGCAAGGGGAAGTCATGGCATCGCTGGACTTGAAAGATGCTTACCTACACATCCCTATCAAAGAAGAGCACAGAAGGTACCTCAGAGTAGCGATTTCCTCGGAAAGGGGAAAAGTTTTGCATTACCAGTTTCGTGCTCTACCCTTCGGGTTGTCTCCTGCTCCAAGGGTATTTACAAAAATTGTGGTGGTCCTTGTAGCAGCCCTCCGGCTCCAAGGAATGAGAATCGTACCATATCTGGACGACTGGCTGGTTATTGCCAACACCCCAGAGCTATTGAAGGATCATCTATCAGCCTGCATTCAGTTATTACAAAAAGTAGGATTCATTATAAACTACCAGAAATCGGAACTTCTTCCAACATCGCGGATTCAATTTCTGGGGTTGATGATAGATCTGCAAGCGATGAAGATTTTCCTGCCATCTGCCAAGATCAATTTGATAAAAAGAATGATACTGAGTCTGTATCACTTTCCGAGACTGACCATCAGAAGGGCGATGAGCATCCTTGGTCTCCTTACGGCGACCATAGAAGCGGTTCCGTGGGCGAAGGCGCACTTTCGACCACTGCAGCAGGAAATTCTTCTAGCCAACCAGCGTTTTCTTCACCTGGATGCTTCCATGAATGTTTCCTTCAAGGTCAGGACCAACCTTTTGTGGTGGACAAACAAACTACATTTACAGAAAGGAAAGAGTTTCGGTCCAAGCGACCAGGTAGTGATTACAACGGATGCCTCGGCTGTGGGTTGGGGTGCCCATTTAGGGCAGTCATGGACTCAAGGTCTCTGGATCCCAACTGTCTCGAAGAAATCATCAAATTTCAGGGAGCTAAAAGCCATTCAGCTTGCCCTGCGCCATTACGAGTCATCTGTCTTAAAAAAATATGTCTTAGTGCGGACAGACAACGCTACCGCAGCTTTCTATATCAACAAGGAAGGCGGAACTCGTTGTCGCTCCCTCCAGAAACTCTGTGCAGAGATCATGAATTGGGCAGAGCCTGTGGTTCTGGGTCTAAGAGCCATTCATATCAAGGGGGAGACGAATCTTCAGGCAGATCTTTTGAGCCGACAGACTCTTCAGGCAGGAGAATGGTCCCTGAGCACAAAATACTTCAACATGATAACGGAATTATGGGGAGTCCCAGAAATGGATCTGATGGCCACCAGGGAGAATCAGAGATTACTCAAGTTCGGTTCTCTCAGAAGACTCGACCGTCCGGATGTGTTGGACGCGTTCTCTTTACCATGGATCGGGAAGTTTCTGTACCTCTTCCCTCCACTTCCCATAATTCCCAAAGTATTGAGCAAGATTTTGGCAGAGTCACCATCTGTAATTCTAGTGACACCTTTCTGGCCCAGGAGGGCCTGGTTTCCGGTTGTCTTACATCTGTCAGGAGGCAAGTTCTTCAAGTTACCACCTGTTCCGGATCTGCTCCGACAGAAAGGGTTCTTGCATCCGCGTCCGGAGCGCCTTCAGTTGACGGCCTGGTATCTGAAGGGGAGAGATTAAGGCTTCTGGGTCTTTCAGATAAAGTAGTGAACACCTTGCTTGCATCTAGAAAGTCTTCTACAAATTTTATATATTCCAGATTGTGGAAGAAATTTCAATCTTGGCTGACGATGGAAGACCTGCAATTGTCATTGTCCTCGGTACTACAGTTTTTGCAAGCAGGATTTGATAAAGGACTCAAGCCGAACACTCTTAAAGTCCATCTTACTGCAATCAATGCTATGACTGATGGTAGATTTAACAATCAACCTCTTATATCTAGATTCTTCAAGGCTCTTAGAAGACTAGATCCACTGGTACGGCCTGCGGTGGCTTCTTGGGACTTATCATTAGTTTTGAACGCATTAACGGAACCACCCTTTGAACCTCTAGAGCTTATTGATCTAAAATGGCTTTCTATGAAGGTGTTATTTCTCATTGCAGTTACCTCCGCAAAAAGACTTGGAGAAATGCAGGCTCTTTCATCTAGGGAACCATATTTAAAAATTCTGCCAGATGGTGTTCGCCTACGCACAATGCCGTCTTTCATTCCTAAGGTACCATCTGCGGCAAATGTTAATAAGGAATCTTTTCTCCCAGTATTTTGTCCCAATCCTAGCTCTAAGGAGGAATGTAAATTCCATACTCTGGATGTCAAGCGTGCTCTTATCTGCTATCTCTCCCGTGTTGAGGACTTCAGGAGAGAGGAGAATCTGTTCATCCTAACTGCAGGTGTCAGGAAAGGTTTAAAAGCCTCCAAAGATACTTTGGCACGATGGATTCGTTGCACTATCCTGGAAGCCTATGCTAAAGAAGGTAAAGATCCTCCAAATCCTTTGAGAGCACACTCGACTCGGTCTACCTCCACTTCGTGGGCAGAGAGAGAGCAGGTATCACTGTTGGACATCTGTAACGCGGCTTCTTGGTCCTCGTCATCAACTTTCGCCAGGCACTATCGCCTCGATATCCAGACCAAGGGCCCAGCCTTCAGCACCGGGGTTTTGTCCGCAGTTAAAAAGTATTGATTCCCCCCCTTTGTGTTCTATGTTATATCCCAGTTGTGCTGCCGGAGGGGACGATGAGGAAAGTGGGTATTTTACTTACCGTAATTCTACTTTCCTCGAGTCCCCGAAGGCAGCACACATACCCACCCAATAAATGTTATTTTGCATCAATCGGTCTATTTTATTACACAGTATGGATCTGTTGGTGAGGGTGTTTTATGGGCAATTTGGCCCAGTGTTAATTAATTAATTAATTTATTGAGTCTAGGTGGGCGGTCCTAGTGTGTGGTCAAGTGACCAGTATTACCCAGTTGTGCTGCCTTCGGGGACTCGAGGAAAGTAGAATTACGGTAAGTAAAATACCCACTATATAATGTGAGGGGTGGACTCACTTATGGGAGATACTGTATATATAATGTGAGGGGTGGAGTCACTTATGGGAGATACTGTATATATAATGTGAGGGGTGGACTCACTTATTGGAGATACTGTATATATAATGTGAGGGGTGGACTCACTTATGGGATATACTGTATATATAATGTGAGGGGTGGACTCACTTATGGGAGATACTGTGTATATAATGTGAGGGGTGGACTCAATGATAGGAGATACTGTATATATAATGTGAGGGGTGGACTCACTTATGGGATATACTGTATATATAATGTGAGGGGTGGAGTCACTTATGGGAGATACTGTATATATAATGTGAGGGCTGGACTCACTTATGGGAGATACTGTATATATAATGTGAGGGGTGGACTCACTTATGGGAGATACTGTATATATAATGTGAGGGGTGGACTCACTTATGGGAGATACTGTATATATAATGTGAGGGGTGGACTCACTTATGGGAGATACTGTATATATAATGTGAGGGGTGGACTCACTTATGGGAGATACTGTATATATAATGTGAGGGGTGGACTCACTTATAGGAGATACTGTATATATAATGTGGGGGGTGGACTCACTTATGGGAGATACTGTATATATAATGTGAGGGGTGGAATCACTTATGGGATATACTGTATATATAATGTGAGGGGTGGACTCACTTATAGGAGATACTGTATATATAATGTGGGGGGTGGACTCACTTATGGGAGATACTGTATATATAATGTGAGGGGTGGACTCACTTATGGGAGATACTGTATATATAATGTGAGGGGTGGACTCACTTATGGGAGATACTGTATATATAATGTGAGGGGTGGACTCACTTATGGGATATACTGTATATAATGTGAGGGGTGGACTCACTTATGGGAGATACTGTATATATAATGTGAGGGGTGGACTCACTTATGGGAGATACTGTATATATAATGTGAGGTGTGGACTCACTTATGGGATATACTGTATATATAATGTGAGGGGTGGACTCACTTATGGGAGATACTGTATATAATGTGAGGGGTGGACTCACTTATGGGAGATACTGTATATAATGTGAGGGGTGGACTCACTTATGGGAGATACTGTATATATAATGTGAGGGGTGGACTCACTTATGGGAGATACTGTATATATAATGTGAGGGGTGGACTCACTTATGGGAGATACTGTATATATAATGTGAGGGGTGGACTCACTTATGGGAGATACTGTATATATAATGTGAGTGGTGGACTCACTTATGGGAGATACTGTATATATAATGTGAGGGGTGGACTCACTTATGGGAGATACTGTATATATAATGTGAGGGGTGGACTCACTTATGGGAGATACTGTACATATACTGTGAGGGGTGGAGTCACTTATGGTAGATACTGTATATATAATGTGAGGGGTGGACTCACTTATGGGAGATACTGTATATATAATGTGAGGGGTGGACTCACTTATGGGATATACTGTATATATAATGTGAGGGGTGGACTCACTTATGGGAGATACTGTATATATAATGTGAGGGGTGGACTCACTTATGGGAGATACTGTATATATAATGTGAGGTGTGGACTCACTTATGGGATAAACTGTATATATAATGTGAGGGGTGGACTCACTTATGGGAGATACTGTATATAATGTGAGGGGTGGACTCACTTATGGGAGATACTGTATATAATGTGAGGGGTGGACTCACTTATAGGATATACTGTATATATAATGTGAGGGGTGGACTCACTTATGGGAGATACTGTATATATAATTTGAGGGGTGGACTCACTTATGGGATATACTGTATATATAATGTGAGGGGTGGAGTCACTTATGGTAGATACTGTATATATAATGTGAGGAGTGGAGTCACTTATGGGATATACTCTATATATAAAGTGAGGGGTGGACTCACTTATGGGATATACTGTGTATAATGTGAGGGGTGGACTCACTTATGGGAGATACTGTATATATAATGTGAGGGGTGGAGTCACTTATTGGAGATACTGTATATAATGTGAGGGGTGGACTCACTTATGGGAGATTCTGTATATAATGTGAGGGATGGACTCACTTATGGGATATACTGTATATATAATGTGAGGGGTGGACTCACTTATGGGAGATACTGTATATATAATGTGAGGGGTGGACTCTCTTATGGGAGATACTGTATATATAATGTGAGGGGTGGAGTCACTTATGGGATATACTGTATATATAATGTGAGGGGTGGAGTCACTTATGGTAGATACTGTATATATAATGTGAGGGGTGGACTCACTTATGGGATATACTGTATATATAATGTGAGGGGTGGTCTCACTTATGGGAGATGCTGTATATATAATGTGAGGGGTGGAGTTGCTTATGGGATATACTGTATATATAAAGTGAGGGGTAGACTCACTTATGGGATATACTGTGTATAATGTGAGGGGTGGACTCACTTATGGGAGATACTGTATATATAATGTGAGGGGTGGACTCACTTATGGGATATACTGTATATAATGTGAGGGGTGGACTCACTTATGGGAGATACTGTATATATAATGTGAGGGGTGGACTCACTTATGGGAGATGTTGTATATATAATGTGAGGGGTGGACTCACTTATGGGAGATACTGTATATAATGTGAGGGGTGGACTCACTTATGGGAGATACTGTATATATAATGTGAGGGGTGGACTCACTTATGGGAGATACTGTATATAATGTGAGGGGTGGACTCACTTATGGGACATACTGTATATATAATGTGAGGGGTGGACTCACTTATGGGAGATACTGTATATATAATGTGAGGGGTGGACTCACTTATGGGATATACTGTATATAATGTGAGGGGTGGACTCACTTATGGGATATACTGTATATATAATGTGAGGGGTGGACTCACTTATGGGATATACTGTATATATAATGTGAGGGGTGGACTCACTTATGGGATATACTGTATATATAATGTGAGGGGTGGAGTCACTTATGGGAGATACTGTATATATAATGTGAGGGGTGGACTCACTTATGGGAGATACTGTATGTATAATGTGAGGGGTGGACTCACTTATGGGAGATACTGTATATATAATGTGAGGGGTGGGGTCACTTATGGGAGATACTGTATATATAATGTGAGGGGTGGACTCACTTATGGGAGATATTGTATATATAATGTGAGGGGTGGACTCACTTATGAGAGATACTATATATATAATATGAGGGGTGGACTCACTTATGGGATATACTGTATATATAATGTGAAGGGTGGACTCACTTATGGGATATACTGTATATAATGTGAGGGGTGGACTCACTTATGGGAGATACTGTATATAATGTGAGGGGTGGAGTCACTTATGGGAGATACTGTATATATAATGTGAGGGATGGACTCACTTATGGGATATACTGTATATATAATGTGAAGGGTGGACTCACTTATGGGAGATACTGTATATGTAATGTGATGGGTGGAGTCACTTATTGGAGATACTGTATATATAATGTGAGGGGTGGACTCACTTATGGGATATACTGTATATATAATGTGAAGGGTGGACTCACTTATGGGAGATACTGTATATATAATGTGAGGGGTGGACTCACTTATGGGAGATACTGTATATATAATGTGAGGGGTGGACTCACTTATGGGAGATACTGTATATATAATGTGAGGGGTGGAGTCACTTATGGGAGATACTGTATATATAATGTGAGGGGTGGACTCACTTATGGGATATACTGTATATATAATGTGAAGGGTTGACTCACTTATGGGAGATACTGTATATATAATGTGAGGGGTTCACTTATGGGAGATACTGTATATATAATGTGAGGGGTGGACTCACTTATGGGATATACTGTATATATAATGTGAGGGGTGGACTCACTTATGGGAGATACTGTATATATAGTGAGGGGTGGAGTCACTTATGGGAGATACTGTATATAATGTGAGGGGTGGACTCACTTATGGGATATACTGTATATAATGTGAGGGGTGGACTCACTTATGGGATATACTGTATATATAATGTGAAGGGTGGAGTCACTTATGGGAGATACTGTATATATAATGTGAGGGGTGGAGTCACTTATGGGAGATACTGTATATATAATGTGAGGGGTGGACTCACTTATGGGATATACTGTATATATAATGTGAGGGGTGGACTCACTTATGGGAGATACTGTATATATAATGTGAGGGGTGGACTCACTTATGGGATATACTGTATATAATGTGAGGGGTGGACTCACTTATGGGAGATACTGTATATAATGTGAGGGGTGGACTCACTTATGGGATATACTGTATATAATGTGAGGGGTGGACTCACTTATGGGATATACTGTATATAATGTGAGGGGTGGACTCACTTATGGGAGATACTGTATATATAATGTGAAGGGTGGAGTCACTTATGGGAGATACTGTATATATAATGTGAGGGGTGGAGTCACTTATGGGAGATACTGTATATATAATGTGAGGGGTGGACTCACTTATGGGAGATACTGTATATATAATGTGAGGGGTGGACTCACTTACGGGATATACTGTATATATAATGTGAGGGGTGGAGTCACTTATGGTAGATACTGTATATATAATGTGAGGGGTGGTCTCACTTATGGGAGATGCTGTATATATAATGTGAGGGGTGGACTCACTTATGGGATATACTGTATATATAATGTGAGGGGTGGAGTTGCTTATGGGAGATACTGTATAAATAATGTGAGGGGTGGACTCACTTATGGGATATACTGTATATAATGTGAGGGGTGGACTCACTTATGGGATATACTGTATATATAATGTGAGGGGTGGAGTTGCTTATGGGAGATACTGTATATATAATGTGAGGGGTGGACTCACTTATGGGATATACTGTATATATAATGTGAGGGGTGGACTCACTTATGGGAGATACTGTATATATAATGTGAGGGGTGGACTCACTTATGAGAGATACTATATATATAATGTGAGGGGTGGACTCACTTATGGGATATACTGTATATATAATGTGAGGGGTGGAGTCACTTATGGGATATACTATATATAATGTGAGGGGTGGACTCACTTATGGGAGATACTGTATATATAATGTGAGGGATGGACTCACTTATGGGATATACTGTATATATAATGTGAGGGGTGGAGTCACTTATTGGAGATACTGTATATATAATGTGAGGGGTGGACTCACTTATGGGATATACTGTATATATAATGTGAGGGGTGGACTCCCTTATGGGAGATACTGTACATATAATGTGAAGGGTGGACTCCCTTATGGGAGATACTGTATATATAATGTGAGGGGTGGACTCACTTATGGGAGATACTGTATATATAATGTGAGGGGTGGACTCACTTATGGGAGATACTGTATATAATGTGAGGGGTGGAGTCACTTATGGGAGATACTGTATATATAATGTGAGGGGTGGACTCACTTATGGGAGATACTGTATATATAATGTGAGGGGTGGAATCACTTATGGGAGACACTATATATATAATGTGAGGGGTGGAGTCACTTATGGGAGATACTGTATATATAATGTGAAGGGTGGACTCACTTATGGGAGATACTGTATATAATGTGAGGGGTGGACTCACTTATGGGAGATACTGTATATATAATGTGAGGGGTGGACTCACTTATGGGATATACTGTATATAATGTGAGGGGTGGACTCACTTATGGGAGATACTGTATATATAATGTGAGGGGTGGACTCACTTATGGGATATACTGTATATAATGTGAGGGGTGGACTCACTTATGGGAGATATTGTATACATAATGTGAGGGGTGGACTGACTTATGGGAGATACTGTATATATAATGTGAGGGGTGGACTCACTTATGGGATATACTGTATATAATGTGAGGGGTGGACTCACTTATGGGATATACTGTATATATAATGTGAGGGGTGGACTCACTTATGGGAGATACTGTATATATAATGTGAGGGGTGGACTCACTTATGGGATATACTGTATATATAATGTGAGGGGTGGACTCACTTATGGGAGATACTGTATATATAATGTGAGGGGTGGAGTCACTTATGGGAGATACTGTACATATACTGTGAGGGGTGGACTCACTTATGGGAGATACTGTATATAATGTGAGGGGTGGACTCACTTATGGGAGATACTGTATATAATGTGAGGGGTGGACTCACTTATGGGAGATACTATGTATATAATGTGAGGGGTGGACTCACTTATGGGAGATACTGTATATAATGTGAGGGGTGGACTCACTTATGGGATATACTGTATATATAATGTGAGGGGTGGAGTCACTTATGGTAGATACTGTATATATAATGTGAGGAGTGGAGTCACTTATGGGATATACTGTATATATAAAGTGAGGGGTGGACTCACTTATGGGATATACTGTGTATAATGTGAGGGGTGGACTCACTTATGGGAGATACTGTATATATAATGTGAGGGGTGGACTCACTTATGGGATATACTGTATATATAATGTGAGGGGTGGAGTCACTTATTGGAGATACTGTATATAATGTGAGGGGTGGACTCACTTATGGGAGATACTGTATATATAATGTGAGGGGTGGACTCACTTATGGGATATACTGTATATATAATGTGAGGGGTGGACTCACTTATGGGAGATACTGTATATATAATGTGAGGGGTGGACTCACTTACGGGATATACTGTATATATAATGTGAGGGGTGGAGTCACTTATGGTAGATACTGTATATATAATGTGAGGGGTGGTCTCACTTATGAGAGATGCTGTATATATAATGTGAGGGGTGGAGTTGCTTATGGGATATACTGTATATATAAAGTGAGGGGTAGACTCACTTATGGGATATACTGTGTATAATGTGAGGGGTGGACTCACTTATGGGAGATACTGTATATATAATGTGAGGGGTGGACTCACTTATGGGATATACTGTATATAATGTGAGGGGTGGACTCACTTATGGGAGATACTGTATATATAATGTGAGGGGTGGACTCACTTATGGGAGATACTGTATATATAATGTGAAGGGTGGACTCACTTATGGGAGATACTGTATATATAATGTGAGGGGTGGAGTCACTTATGGGATATACTATATATATAATGTGAGGGGTGGACTCACTTATGGGAGATACTGTATATATAATGTGAGGGGTGGACTCACTTATGGGATATACTGTATATATAATGGGAGGGATGGACTCACTTATGGGATATACTGTATATATAATGTGAAGGGTGGACTCACTTATGGGAGATACTGTATATATAATGTGATGGGTGGAGTCACTTATTGGAGATACTGTATATATAATGTGAGGGGTGGACTCACTTATGGGATATACTGTATATATAATGTGAAGGGTGGACTCACTTATGGGAGATACTGTATATATAATGTGAGGGGTGGACTCACTTATGGGAGATACTGTATATAATGTGAGGGGTGGAGTCACTTATGGGAGATACTGTATATAATGTGAGGTGTGGACTCACTTATGGGAGATACTGTATATATAACGTGAGGGGTGGAGTCACTTATGGGAGATACTGTATATAATGTGAGGGGTGGACTCACTTATGGGATATACTGTATATATAATGTGAAGGGTGGACTCACTTATGGGAGATACTGTATATAATGTGAGAGGAGGACTCACTTATGGGATATACTGTAGATAATGTGAGGGGTGGACTCACTTATGGGAGATACTGTATATATAATGTGAGGTGTGGACTCACTTATGGGAGATACTGTATATAATGTGAGGGGTGGACTCACTTATGGGAGATACTGTATATATAATGTGAGGGGTGGACTCACTTATGGGATATACTGTATATAATGTGAGGGGTGGACTCACTTATGGGAGATACTGTATATAATGTGAGGGGTGGACTCACTTATGGGAGATACTGTATATATATTGTGAGGGGTGGACTCACTTATGGGAGATACTGTATATATAATGTGAGGGGTGGACTCACTTATGGGAGATACTGTATATATAATGTGAGGGGTGGACTCACTTATGGGATATACTGTATATAATGTGAGGGGTGGACTCACTTATGGGAGATACTGTATATATAATGTGAGGGGTGGACTCACTTATGGGAGATACTGTATATATAATGTGAGGGGTGGACTCACTTATGGGATATACTGTATATATAATGTGAGGGGTGGACTCACTTATGGGATATACTGTATATAATGTGAGGGGTGGACTCACTTATGGGATATACTGTATATATAATGTGAGGGGTGGACTCACTTATGGGAGATACTGTATATATAATGTGAGGGGTGGACTCACTTATGGGATATACTGTATATATAATGTGAGGGGTGGACTCACTTATGGGAGATACTGTATATATAATGTGAGGGGTGGACTCACTTATGGGAGATACTATATATAATGTGAGGGGTGGACTCACTTATGGGAGATACTGTATATATAATGTGAGGAGAGGACTCACTTATGGGAGATACTGTATATATAATGTGAGGGATGGACTCACTTATGGGATATGCTGTATATATAATGTGAAGGGTGGACTCACTTATGGGAGATACTGTATATATAATGTGATGGGTGGAGTCACTTATTGGAGATACTGTATATATAATGTGAGGGGTGGACTCACTTATGGGATATACTGTATATATAATGTGAAGGGTGGACTCACTTATGGGAGATACTGTATATATAATGTGAGGGGTGGACTCACTTATGGGAGATACTGTATATAATGTGAGGGGTGGACTCACTTATGGGAGATACTGTATATATAATGTGAGGGGTGGACTCACTTATGGGATATACTGTATATATAATGTGAGGAGTGGACTCACTTATGGGAGATACTGTATATATAATGTGAGGGGTGGAGTCACTTATGGGAGATACTGTACATATACTGTGAGGGGTGGAGTCACTTATGGTAGATACTGTATATATAATGTGAGGAGTGGAGTCACTTATGGGATATACTGTATATATAATGTGAGGGGTGGAGTCACTTATGGGAGATACTGTATATATAATGTGAGGGTGGAGTCACTTATTGGAGATACTGTATATAATGTGAGGGGTGGACTCACTTATGGGATATACTGTATATATAATGTGAGGGGTGGACTCACTTATGGGATATACTGTATATATAATGCGAGGGGTGGACTCACTTATGGGAGATTCTGTATATAATGTGAGGGATGGACTCACTTATGGGAGATACTGTATATATAATGTGAGGGGTGGACTCACTTATGGGATATACTGTATATATAATGTGAGGGGTGGACTCACTTATGGGAGATACTGTATATATAATGTGAGGGGTGGACTCACTTATGGGATATACTGTATATATAATGTGAGGGGTGGACTCACTTATGGGAGATACTGTATATATAATGTGAGGGGTGGACTCACTTATGGGATATACTGTATATATAATGTGAGGGGTGGACTCACTTATGGGAGATACTATATATAATGTGAGGGGTGGAGTCACTTATGGGAGATACTATATATAATGTGAGGGGTGGAGTCACTTATGGGAGATACTGTACATATACTGTGAGGGGTGGACTCACTTATGGGAGATACTGTATATAATGTGAGGGGTGGACTCACTTATGGGATATACTGTATATATAATGTGAGGGGTGGAGTCACTTATGGTAGATACTGTATATATAATGTGAGGAGTGGAGTCACTTATGGGATATACTGTATATATAATGTGAGGGGTGGAGTCACTTATGGGAGATACTGTATATATAATGTGAGGGGTGGAGTCACTTATGGGAGATACTGTATATATAATGTGAGGGGTGGACTCACTTATGGGATTTACTGTGTATAATGTGAGGGGTGGACTCACTTATGGGAGATACTGTATATATAATGTGAGGGGTGGAGTCACTTATTGGAGATACTGTATATAATGTGAGGGGTGGACTCACTTATGGGAGATACTGTATATATAATGTGAGGGGTGGACTCACTTATGGGATATACTGTATATATAATGTGAGGGATGGACTCACTTATGGGAGATACTGTATATATAATGTGAGGGGTGGACTCACTTACGGGATATACTGTATATATAATGTGAGGGGTGGAGTCACTTATGGTAGATACTGTATATATAATGTGAGGGGTGGTCTCACTTATGGGAGATGCTGTATATATAATGTGAGGGGTGGACTCACTTATGGGAGATACTGTATATATAATGTGAGGGGTGGATTTGCTTATGGGAGATACTGTATATATAATGTGAGGGGTGGACTCACTTATGAGAGATACTATATATATAATGTGAGGGGTGGACTCACTTATGGGATATACTGTATATATAATGTGAGGGGTGGAGTCACTTATGGGATATACTATATATAATGTGAGGGGTGGACTCACTTATGGGAGATACTGTATATATAATGTGAGGGATGGATTCACTTATGGGATATACTGTATATATAATGTGAGGGGTGGAGTCACTTATTGGAGATACTGTATATATAATGTGAGGGGTGGACTCACTTATGGGATATACTGTATATATAATGTGAAGGGTGGACTCACTTATGGTAGATACTGTATATATAATGTGAGGGGTGGACTCACTTATGGGAGATACTGTATATAATGTGAGGGGTGGAGTCACTTATGGGAGATACTGTATATATAATGTGAGGGGTGGACTCACTTATGGGAGATACTGTATATATAATGTGAGGGGTGGACTCACTTATGGGAGATACTGTATATATAATGTGAGGGGTGGACTCACTTATGGGAGATACTGTATATATAATGTGAGGGGTGGACTCACTTATGGGAGATACTGTATATATAATGTGAGGGGTGGACTCACTTATGGGAGATACTGTATATAATGTGAGGGGTGGAGTCACTTATGGGAGATACTGTATATAATTTGAGGTGTGGAGTCACTGATGGGAGATACTGTATATAATGTGAGGGGTGGACTCACTTATGGGAGATACTGTATATATAATGTGAGGGGTGGACTCACTTATGGGATATACTGTATATAATGTGAGGGGTGGACTCACTTATGGGAGATACTGTATATATAATGTGAGGGGTGGACTCACTTATGGGAGATACTGTATATATAATGTGAGGGGTGGACTCACTTATGGGATATACTGTATATATAATGTGAGGAGTGGACTCACTTATGGGAGATACTGTATATATAATGTGAGGGGTGGACTCACTTATGAGAGATACTATATATATAATGTGAGGGGTGGACTCACTTATGGGATATACTGTATATATAATGTGAGGGGTGGAGTCACTTATGGGATATACTATATATATAATGTGAGGGGTGGAGTCACTTATGGGAGATACTGTATATAATGTGAGGGGTGGACTCACTTATGGGAGATACTGTATATATAATGTGAGGGGTGGACTCACTGATGGGAGATACTGTATATATAATGTGAGGGGTGGAATCACTTATGGGAGATACTGTATATATAATGTGAGGGATGGACTCACTTATGGGAGATACTGTATATATAATGTGAGGGGTGGAATCACTTATGGGAGATACTGTATATATAATGTGAGGGGTGGACTCACTTATGGGAGATACTGTATATATAATGTGAGGGGTGGACTCACTTATGGGAGATACTGTATATATAATGTGATGGGTGGAGTCACTTATTGGAGATACTGTATATATAATGTGAGGGGTGGACTCACTTATGGGATATACTGTATATATAATGTGAGGGGTGGATTCACTTATGGGAGATACTGTATATATAATGTGAGGGGTGGACTCACTTATGGGAGATACTGTATATATAATGTGAGGGGTGGACTCACTTATGGTAGATACTGTATATATAATGTGAGGGGTGGACTCACTTATGGGAGATACTGTATATATAATGTGAGGGGTGGACTCACTTATGGGAGATACTGTATATAATGTGAGGGGTGGACTCACTTATGGGAGATACTGTATATATAATGTGAGGGGTGGACTCACTTATGGGATATACTGTATATATAATGTGAGGGGTGGAGTCACTTATGGGAGATACTGTACATATACTGTGAGGGGTGGAGTCACTTATGGTAGATACTGTATATATAATGTGAGGAGTGGAGTCACTTATGGGATATACTGTATATATAATGTGAGGGGTGGAGTCACTTATGGGAGATACTGTATATATAATGTGAGGGTGGAGTCACTTATTGGAGATACTGTATATAATGTGAGGGGTGGACTCACTTATGGGATATACTGTATATATAATGTGAGGGGTGGACTCACTTATGGGATATACTGTATATATAATGCGAGGGGTGGACTCACTTATGGGAGATTCTGTATATAATGTGAGGGATGGACTCACTTATGGGATATACTGTATATATAATGTGAGGGGTGGACTCACTTATGGGAGATACTGTATATATAATGTGAGGGGTGGAGTCACTTATGGGAGATACTGTATATATAATGTGAGGGGTGGACTCACTTATGGGAGATACTATATATAATGTGAGGGGTGGAGTCACTTATGGGAGATACTATATATAATGTGAGGGGTGGAGTCACTTATGGGAGATACTGTATATATAATGTGAGGGGTGGACTCACTTATGGGAGATACTGTATTTATAATGTGAGGGGTGGACTCACTTACGGGATATACTGTATATATAATGTGAGGGGTGGAGTCACTTATGGTAGATACTGTATATATAATGTGAGGGGTGGTCTCACTTATGGGAGATGCTGTATATATAATGTGAGGGGTGGATTTGCTTATGGGAGATACTGTATATATAATGTGAGGGGTGGACTCACTTATGGGATATACTGTATATATAATGTGAGGGGTGGACTCACTTATGGGAGATACTGTATATATAATGTGAGGGGTGGACTCACTTATGAGAGATACTATATATATAATGTGAGGGGTGGACTCACTTATGGTAGATACTGTATATATAATGTGAGGAGTGGAGTCACTTATGGGATATACTGTATATATAATGTGAGGGGTGGAGTCACTTATGGGAGATACTGTATATATAATGTGAGGGGTTGAGTCACTTATGGGAGATACTGTATATATAATGTGAGGGGTGGACTCACTTATGGGATTTACTGTGTATAATGTGAGGGGTGGACTCACTTATGGGAGATACTGTATATATAATGTGAGGGGTGGAGTCACTTATTGGAGATACTGTATATAATGTGAGGGGTGGACTCACTTATGGGATATACTGTATATATAATGTGAGGGATGGACTCACTTATGGGAGATACTGTATATATAATGTGAGGGGTGGACTCACTTATGGGAGATACTGTATATATAATGTGAGGGGTGGAGTCACTTATGGGAGATACTGTATATATAATGTGAGGGGTGGACTCACTTACGGGATATACTGTATATATAATGTGAGGGGTGGAGTCACTTATGGTAGATACTGTATATATAATGTGAGGGGTGGTCTCACTTATGGGAGATGCTGTATATATAATGTGAGGGGTGGATTTGCTTATGGGAGATACTGTATATATAATGTGAGGGGTGGACTCACTTATGGGATATACTGTATATATAATGTGAGGGGTGGACTCACTTATGGGAGATACTGTATATATAATGTGAGGGGTGGACTCACTTATGAGAGATACTATATATATAATGTGAGGGGTGGACTCACTTATGGGATATACTGTATATATAATGTGAGGGGTGGAGTCACTTATGGGATATACTATATATAATGTGAGGGGTGGACTCACTTATGGGAGATACTGTATATATAATGTGAGGGATGGATTCACTTATGGGATATACTGTATATATAATGTGAGGGGTGGAGTCACTTATTGGAGATACTGTATATATAATGTGAGGGGTGGACTCACTTATGGGATATACTGTATATATAATGTGAGGGGTGGACTCACTTATGGTAGATACTGTATATATAATGTGAGGGGTGGACTCACTTATGGGAGATACTGTATATAATGTGAGGGGTGGAGTCACTTATGGGAGATACTGTATATATAATGTGAGGGGTGGACTCACTTATGGGAGATACTGTATATATAATGTGAGGGGTGGACTCACTTATGGGAGATACTGTATATATAATGTGAGGGGTGGACTCACTTATGGGAGATACTGTATATATAATGTGAGGGGTGGACTCACTTATGGGAGATACTGTATATATAATGTGAGGGGTGGACTCACTTATGGGAGATACTGTATATAATGTGAGGGGTGGAGTCACTTATGGGAGATACTGTATATAATGTGAGGTGTGGACTCACTTATGGGAGACACTATATATATAATGTGAGGGGTGGAGTCACTTATGGGAGATACTGTATATATAATGTGAAGGGTGGACTCACTTATGGGAGATACTGTATATAATGTGAGGGGTGGACTCACTTATGGGATATACTGTATATAATGTGAGGGGTGGACTCACTTATGGGAGATACTGTATATATAATGTGAGGGGTGGACTCACTCATGGGATATACTGTATATAATGTGAGGGGTGGACTCACTTATGGGAGATACTGTATATATAATGTGAGGGGTGGACTCACTTATGGGAGATACTGTATATATAATGTGAGGGGTGGACTCACTTATGGGATATACTGTATATATAATGTGAGGAGTGGACTCACTTATGGGAGATACTGTATATATAATGTGAGGGGTGGACTCACTTATGAGAGATACTATATATATAATGTGAGGGGTGGACTCACTTATGGGATATACTGTATATATAATGTGAGGGGTGGAGTCACTTATGGGATATACTATATATATAATGTGAGGGGTGGAGTCACTTATGGGAGATACTGTATATAATGTGAGGGGTGGACTCACTTATGGGAGATACTGTATATATAATGTGAGGGGTGGACTCACTGATGGGAGATACTGTATATATAATGTGAGGGGTGGACTCACTTATGGGAGATACTATATATATATAATGTGAGGGGTGGACTCACTTATGGGATATACTGTATATATAATGTGAGGGGTGGAATCACTTATGGGAGATACTGTATATATAATGTGAGGGATGGACTCACTTATGGGAGATACTGTATATATAATGTGAGGGGTGGAATCACTTATGGGAGATACTGTATATATAATGTGAGGGGTGGACTCACTTATGGGGAGATACTGTATATATAATGTGAGGGGTGGACTCACTTATGAGAGATACTATATATATAATGTGAGGGGTGGACCTCACTTATGGGATATACTGTATATATAATGTGAGGGGTGGAGTCACTTATGGGATATACTATATATAATGTGAGGGGTGGACTCACTTATGGGAGATACTGTATATATAATGTGAGGGATGGATTCACTTATGGGATATACTGTATATATAATGTGAGGGGTGGAGTCACTTATTGGAGATACTGTATATATAATGTGAGGGGTGGACTCACTTATGGGATATACTGTATATATAATGTGAGGGGTGGACTCACTTATGGGAGATACTATATATATATAATGTGAGGGGTGGACTCACTTATGGGATATACTGTATATATAATGTGAGGGGTGGAATCACTTATGGGAGATACTGTATATATAATGTGAGGGATGGACTCACTTATGGGAGATACTGTATATATAATGTGAGGGGTGGAATCACTTATGGGAGATACTGTATATATAATGTGAGGGGTGGACTCACTTATGGGAGATACTGTATATATAATGTGAGGGGTGGACTCACTTATGAGAGATACTATATATATAATGTGAGGGGTGGACTCACTTATGGGATATACTGTATATATAATGTGAGGGGTGGAGTCACTTATGGGATATACTATATATAATGTGAGGGGTGGACTCACTTATGGGAGATACTGTATATATAATGTGAGGGATGGATTCACTTATGGGATATACTGTATATATAATGTGAGGGGTGGAGTCACTTATTGGAGATACTGTATATATAATGTGAGGGGTTGGACTCACTTATGGGATATACTGTATATATAATGTGAGGGGTGGACTCACTTATGGTAGATACTGTATATATAATGTGAGGGGTTGGACTCACTTATGGGAGATACTGTATATAATGTGAGGGGTGGAGTCACTTATGGGAGATACTGTATATATAATGTGAGGGGTGGACTCACTTATGGGAGATACTGTATATATAATGTGAGGGGTGGACTCACTTATGGGAGATACTGTATATATAATGTGAGGGGTGGACTCACTTATGGGAGATACTGTATATATAATGTGAGGGGTGGACTCACTTATGGGAGATACTGTATATATAATGTGAGGGGTGGACTCACTTATGGGAGATACTGTATATAATGTGAGGGGTGGAGTCACTTATGGGAGATACTGTATATAATGTGAGGTGTGGACTCACTTATGGGAGACACTATATATATAATGTGAGGGGTGGAGTCACTTATGGGAGATACTGTATATATAATGTGAAGGGTGGACTCACTTATGGGAGATACTGTATATAATGTGAGGGGTGGACTCACTTATGGGATATACTGTATATAATGTGAGGGGTGGACTCACTTATGGGAGATACTGTATATATAATGTGAGGGGTGGACTCACTCATGGGATATACTGTATATAATGTGAGGGGTGGACTCACTTATGGGAGATACTGTATATATAATGTGAGGGGTGGACTCACTTATGGGAGATACTGTATATATAATGTGAGGGGTGGACTCACTTATGGGATATACTGTATATATAATGTGAGGAGTGGACTCACTTATGGGAGATACTGTATATATAATGTGAGGGGTGGACTCACTTATGAGAGATACTATATATATAATGTGAGGGGTGGACTCACTTATGGGATATACTGTATATATAATGTGAGGGGTGGAGTCACTTATGGGATATACTATATATATAATGTGAGGGGTGGAGTCACTTATGGGAGATACTGTATATAATGTGAGGGGTGGACTCACTTATGGGAGATACTGTATATATAATGTGAGGGGTGGACTCACTGATGGGAGATACTGTATATATAATGTGAGGGGTGGACTCACTTATGGGAGATACTATATATATATAATGTGAGGGGTGGACTCACTTATGGGATATACTGTATATATAATGTGAGGGGTGGAATCACTTATGGGAGATACTGTATATATAATGTGAGGGATGGACTCACTTATGGGAGATACTGTATATATAATGTGAGGGGTGGAATCACTTATGGGAGATACTGTATATATAATGTGAGGGGTGGACTCACTTATGGGAGATACTGTATATATAATGTGAGGGGTGGACTCACTTATGGGAGATACTGTATATATAATGTGATGGGTGGAGTCACTTATTGGAGATACTGTATATATAATGTGAGGGGTGGACTCACTTATGGGATATACTGTATATATAATGTGAAGGGTGGACTCACTTATGGGAGATACTGTATATATAATGTGAGGGGTGGACTCACTTATGGGAGATACTGTATATATAATGTGAGGGGTGGACTCACTTATGGGAGATACTGTATATATAATGTGAGGGGTGGACTCACTTATGGGAGATACTGTATATAATGTGAGGGGTGGAGTCACTTATGGGAGATACTGTATATAATGTGAGGTGTGGACTCACTTATGGGATATACTGTATATATAATGTGAAGGGTGGACTCACTTATGGGAGATACTATATATAATGTGAGGGGTGGACTCACTTATGGGATATACTGTATATAATGTGAGGGGTGGACTCACTTATGGGAGATACTGTATATATAATGTGAAGGGTGGAGTCACTTATGGGAGATACTGTATATATAATGTGAGGGGTGGAGTCACTTATGGGAGATACTGTATATATAATGTGAGGGGTGGACTCACTTATGGGAGATACTGTATATAATGTGAGGGGTGGACTCACTTATGGGAGATACTGTATATATAATGTGTGGGGTGGACTCACTTATGGGATATACTGTATATATAATGTGAGGGGTGGACTCACTTATGGGAGATACTGTATATAATGTGAGGAGTGGGCTCACTTATGGGATATACTGTATATAATGTGAGGGGTGGACTCACTTATGGGAGATACTGTATATATAATGTGAGGGGTGGAGTCACTTATGGGAGATACTGTATATATAATGTGAGGGTGGAGTAACTTATGGGAGATACTGTTAATATAATGTGAGGGGTGGACTCACTACGGGATATACTGTATATATAATGTGAGGGGTGGAGTCACTTATGGGAGATACTGTATTTATAATGTGAGGGGTGGAGTCACTTATGGGAGATACTGTATATATATAATGTGAGGGGTGGACTCACTTATGGGAGATACTGTATATATAATGTGAGGGGTGGAGTCACTTATGAGAGATACTGTATATATAATGTGAGGGGTGGACTCACTTATGGGAGATACTGTATATAATGTGAGGTGTGGACTCACTTATGGGAGATACTGTATATATAATGTGAGGGGTGGAGTCACTTATGGGAGATACTGTATATATAATGTGAGGGGTGGACTCACTTATGGGAGATACTGTATATAATGTGAGGGGTGGACTCACTTATGGGAGATACTGTATATATAATGTGAGGGGTGGACTCACTTATGGGAGATACTGTATATATAATGTGAGGGGTGGACTCACTTATGGGATATACTGTATATAAATGTGAGGGGTGGACTCACTTATGGGAGATACTGTATATAATGTGAGGTGTGGACTCACTTATGGGAGATACTGTATATATAATGTGAGGGGTGGACTCACTTATGGGAGATACTGTATATATAATGTGAGGGGGTGGACTCACTTATGTGAGATACTGTATATAATGTGAGGGGTGGACTCACTTATGGGAGATACTGTATATATAATGTGAGGGGTGGACTCACTTATGGGAGATACTGTATATATAATGTGAGGGGTGGACTCACTTATGGGAGATACTGTATATATAATGTGAGGGGTGGACTCAATGATAGGAGATACTGTATATATAATGTGAGGGTGTGGACTCACTTATATGAAATACTGTATATATAATATGAGGGGTGGACTCACTTATGGGAGATACTGTATATATAATGTGAGGGGTGGACTCACTTATGGGAGATACTGTATATATAATGTGAGGGGTGGAGTCACTTATGGGAGATACTGTATATATAATGTGAAGGGGTGGAGTCACTTATGGGAGATACTGTATATATAATGTGAGGGGTGGAGTCACTTATGGGAGATACTGTATATATAATGTGAGGGGGGTGGAGTCACTTATGGGAGATACTGTATATAATGTGAGGGGTGGACTCACTTATGGGATATACTGTATATATAATGTGAGGGGTGGACTCACTTATGGGAGATACTGTATATATAATGTGAGGGGTGGACTCACTTATGGGAGATACTGTATATAATGTGAGGGGTGGAGTCACTTATGGGAGATACTGTATATATAATGTGAGGGGTGGACTCACTTATGGAAGATACTGTATATATAATGTGAGGGGTGGACTCACTTATGGGAGATACTGTATATATAATGTGAGGGGTGGACTCACTTATGGGAGATACTGTATATAATGTGAGGGGTGGACTCACTTATGGGAGATACTGTATATAATGTGAGGTGTGGACTCACTTATGGGAGATACTGTATATATAATGTGAGGGGTGGACTCACTTATGGGAGATACTGTATATATAATGTGAGGGTGGACTCACTTATGGGAGATACTGTATATATAATGTGAGGGGTGGACTCACTTACTGGGAGATACTGTATATATAATGTGAGGGGTGAACTCACTTATGGAGATACTGTA